>NC_057794.1:271323231-271623231 GCF_018294505.1 Triticum aestivum
GAGCTCGGCATGGGGTGCAATGGCGGGTGTGTGAGGTAAATACATTTGGTAACAGAGTGGAAAAAGGGGTTGTGTAGTTGAGAGACTTAGAGATCGAAACATGGAGAGAAAGAATGAACATGTGTTGGAAACCGATAGCTTCCTAAGGTGGTTAGGAGAGGAAGATTGACCGATACAGGAAGTATGTAACGTTTGGCCGGGGGGGGGGGGCTAAAAACAACATTTGAATGTACATAGTACGAGACTTAATATCGATGTTTCAATTCGGTGTACATTGTAAGATTTGAACCAAGGACCAGGCATACGGGTAATTATTTCGAATTCGTGCCATACTAAGTTTTGAAAAGTTGACATTGACTCAGTTTGTTGTGCTATTTTGTAGGTCATATGTTTGAATCCATCCAAAAGTTTTCTCACTACCATGGTGTTCATCATATACATATGAATTTGTATTAAAGAAGTAGCGTGGATACAGTGAAATGTGAAATCCACGTTAGAATTGGAGATCGCTACGTGACACACACTATAATTCAAATAACTAACTATGTGACACACACTCTAATTCAAATAACTAATTATGTGACACACACTCTAATCCACGTTAGCGTGGGTACCGTTTCGATTTTTTTTCAAATAACTCCTCATTAATTAATTTATAGTACTCCCTCTGTTCACTTTTATAAGACCTTGAAGACATGTCAGACAATGTGCAAAACAATTCATTTTAAGTTGTCTGAAATGACTTACAAAAGTGAACGGATGGAGTATCTCATTTCGAATGACTAATTATTGCAAGGAAAACATGGGCATGGTAATACATACAGATTCGTTTGCAAATGAAAGAAGATTCGTTTGCATTCTCAAATGTAGGCACACCAGGCAAACCAGGGTCGTGTCGGGGTGGATGCTGCTTCGGTGCCTTAAGCACCAAAGCATAGTCCTATCGAGGTGGTCGCGTGTGTCAGACGGACGCGTAGCACCCAGCCACCCACCCCTTCCCCCCCCCCAAAAAAAGGACGACGACAATATAAGTTCGCGCTTCCATGTTTCGGATTGAAATATCTGGCGGCCCCAATTCCAGCCCTGCAAAATCTCTCTTCTCCACCGTCCCCTTCCGCACCCAGATTGCTCAAATCCCTAATTCGCCGCCAACCCTCGAATCGCCCCTCGTCTCGTCTCTTTCCCCACCGTTCCCCACCTCTGTGTCGGACGACGACGACGAAGACGACGGTCGCACTTCACGACCGCACTGGAGCTACCTCATCTACGCCCTCGTCCACCGCACCGGGTGGTCCACCGACAACGTCGGCCGCCGCAACCGACGTGCCTCATAGACACCGAGTTCCACCGCATCAGGTGCGCTTCACCTATGCCGTCTCCCAGCTCACCGGGGCTACTTCACCGAGCACATCGTCGCACCTCCGCCCCCTGAGGCCGTTGGGGCATCACCAACGGTCTCGTCCACCGCATTGTAGTGCTCCGCTGCCACTCAAGATCTGCATCCGTGCGCGGCCAGCCAACGCCAGCGCATCACCCTCAACGGCTCTGAAGTGACCCGCACTCTAGCTAGGCAAGCATGCCCAAACGCCGGCCCGAACTAGGTATCCACACATCACTCCCTTATGCACTGTTCCGACGATGTTTAGATATCCTTTCACTGCTCTCTTAGCTTACCCGCCTATGCAACTCTGACCTTAACTCTTATTTCTTCTAGAGATATCATCTGAAACAAGCAAATCCATATTTTAGCGAAGCATGATGGCGCTACAGGACCTGGTACACATCCTGCACTCCTGTATAACCTTGTAAGTATCTGTCCTCCGGTACAACATCAAGGTCGATTCCTCTTATTTGATCAACCATTCGCCATGTAAAAAATGTAGAGGGGGATGCAAGGAGCACAAGGCCTGCACATCCAAGCAAGTGGTAACATGGACTTGTACATGGAACATCCCAAGCGCAAGCAGAGCTGCAGTGAGCCTGTACAACGAGCTAGCGTAAGTCCCTGCATTTCATTTAATTTGTAATGGCATTCGTGTATGATTTGTGTGCAGTGGTTGATCCACGAATTCAAGTTACCAGGGGCGAACATTTAACTTAAAAAATACGAAGGCACTTGCACTCCAGAAATCAACATAACTTGAGAAATGTGAAGCTACATGCACTTTGGAAACCAGCTAATGATCCAAAGTAGTTCAGATTATAAACACTAAATGATGCAAGCACCAAAAAACACAAAATGCAACATGGTGTACAAGGACTACAAACATGGTATGTACCTGCTTGAATTATTCGTTCTCTGGCTGAAAATATCGAAGTGTAATTGCATGTATAACCAGTGCGCAAACTGCATATCAATATATCTATCCTGCACAAGTATGCCAATAGTTTCAAACAACAGATTAGAAAAGTATTTATGCTATGTTGTCATGATATGGGGACTTTCTGGTAGATGGCCTCGACGTTTCCTCAAGCTGTGAAAATGCACTATAATTTGCTTGTCATCAATGCCTGCAAATCTCTGTCTCTCTCAACATAGTAGATCATCATTAGACACTAAATCCTTCAATGAGCTTGCAAAATGCTTGCATTAGATCCCTCATTAGACACTATATGTTCATCACCAGGAGCATGTAAAATGTTTGCATCAAATCATTCATTAGCAGTTTGTTCATTAGACACTTCAGGCTCAAGAACAACATGAGCTTGTATGTTTGCACCGGAAACTTGATTAGATACATCAGATTCAGTCAGTTCAGTATTGATTGAGGGAGTTATAAAATAAGTAGAAATTGGTTTCATTTTCTCATAGATTCCCTACATACAAGCAGTTTTACAACACCGTCGGGTTTAACTATTGGCCAGAAATTGAAGAGTTGAATTAGATATAATCAGGGATGTGATGTACCTGCTCGTTGCGCATGCTACTCTTGCAAGCTGTGACTGTCCGTTTGCGCAAGCTCGATGCCATGCCCGTGCTGCCGCCACTGCCTCCCACGCAGGCTACACCCAGGGTTGGATCTTCATCTTCTTGTCCTTCCGTTCGCTTGAAGCCCGGTGACCGCCCTCCAACGAGGGCGCGAGGAAGTGATGTGTCGGTCTGTCTAGCGGCGGCTAGGTTAGGAGCGAACCAGACTGGAGGCTGGAGCGAATGAATTGGGATTTTTCCTGCTGTCGATCGATATGGGAGGCGCTCGTTTGGGCCGTGAGCCTGCTATAGGGCCTGCCTTGCACTTATGTTATTGGCCCATCCAAATTGAAACATTTTTCTTCATTTTTTACATTGCCGGCTCATGCGTTGGGACGAACAAAACTAGCATGGGCCAACCTGGACGACTCAAACTAGGTGCACACTTTCCAGCCACCTGAGGCGGCCGCCCATACCAGCCCCTATGGTGGCGTCGCCCCTTTTTGCGTGTATGATTGGATAGTGAAAAATATTCCAGTGACGCTTTTGATTTACCAACAGAATGGTTGAATTGCTTGTTTCTATGAACTGAGTTCACCAATAATGTGAAGGATGCCAGTCTTTTCATCCTATTGTAGATTTCTTAGATCTCGATATGCCAAAAGTAATCGCATGAAATATATAGTAAAAGCCAGTGTGATGTGTTTGGCTACAACTAGTCTGACTACATGTCCTCATATAACATATCAAGGACGCACCATCTTACCAGATTAACCATTCAACTTACCCATGCAGTGTGGGAAGAAAGAAGTATTGGGACTGCGTATCCAAGCAATTGATGCCATGGACTCCTTCGTACAACCTTGTAAGGGAAAAAGAAGTTGCAGTGTGCCTGTACAAAGAACTAGCGTAAGTTCAGGTACCTGCTTCTCGGAATTTTAGTTGGCCACTTATTGCAAAATTGTTCAATTACGTTGCTTGGCTTAATTTAGTTTGCTACTGATTACATAATGGCACAGCCTGTTAATCATATTGTAGACTGCGCCTATCTATGTGTTTGATACTTACTGTTAAGAATTACCTGTTTGCCTTAACTTAAATATCTACTTGTTTGTTTAACTTCTTTGCTGCTACAACAGCGGGTTACAATGATGTTAATAACTACTTTTCAACATCCAATTTAAACTCTTTAATTCCTTGTTTGTTTAACTGGTTTGCTGTTATAACTCCCAGTTGAGATGTTTCGCTAACTTCAACTTTTCTGAATCCAATCAGAACTTTAATGGCAAAACAGGTTAGCCCAAGATCAAAGAGAGAGGTCCCCATGGACGTTGCATCATCCCACAGCAGTGGCACCGGCCCAATCGTGCATTATGAATTGCCAACTGTTGATGCTCTAGAGGCTAAACTAGTGGTAGAAAGAGATTCTGCTTCTACACTTAGAGATGAAGTTGACATGTTGAGGAAGCAAACAACACAATCACAAGCAGTACTCAAGACAACCATTAAATATTTGGTGGATTTCAAAACGAAGCCAGCTGAGACTGACCAGATTGTTAAGGTCCTAAAGGAAAAAAGGAAATTAAATTCCTACTTGGTAAATCATAGGTGAAATGTTCTTTCCATAGTTGAATAACCTTTGTGTTGTCTGTTCATGTAATCAATCAAACCATTTGTTTTAGAGATCATGTAATAATTGTTTTTTTGTTTTTTTGTTTGTAATTTTATTTGAGCAGAAGTCTGTATTAATTGATAAGACTCGGAGACATTTCATTTGGATTGCTGTGCCAGACCTACAAATATGCCAATCGGGCTGAATGTGCATTCAGCAATAGTAGTATAGATGGACCTTAAGTGGCACACATCGGAAAGGGCCAAGATGCTGGCTAAAAAAAGGATGCTGTTGTAGCCAAAAAAAAGTACAGCGTCCTGGCTTATGTATGTTAGTTGATATTATTGACCCATATACTCTATAAGTGTTTATATGTCTGTTAGTTCGGTACATTCTTGGTTGATTGACTCGGTATTTGAATCTTGATACATCCCTTGTGTACATATCTAAATGGGAGTACACATTATGCTGCGTGTAACATTTGAGTTGGACACGAAGTGTTCCAAATATTCGAATTCACCTTAAACTGGATTCTAGTTTCTGAATTTGAGTATCGGCATTTGTAAACCATATTCATATATGGCAGTGGAATACATCTTTGTCGTCCTTTTGAAGATATATAAAAACACATAGAATGATTTATAAAGATTCATATAGGAATACAAAATGGATTCGAATTTAGTTGCCAGGGTAAACGTGGATGCTTATTGTCCCAAAATTTGAAAGAAACAGCAAAATGCCCACTCCCACATCGGCTGCCCGAAGCCAAGTGTTTGGGAGATGGAAATTACTGTCTATCCATTACACGGACAATCCATCGGCCCGATTTCCACTGCTCTAAATAGGGGTAGGTTAGTAACTTCAATTAAATGTGACACGACCGCCTCTGAGCCTATCCCGGCACGGTGGGCGTCAAACATGGGCGGCAAAACTCATTTGATTCAAGCTCGTCCGAAAGACCTCTGTTTCTCCCTCCATTCCCCATTCATACACGGTGGGCGGCAAAACACCCTCTCCTCGTCTGAAATAGATGTAGGCTAATATTTTAAATAGGGGCAGATGTGTAACTTCCATCAGACGTGACACAACCGCCCTACCTATCAGCCCCATTCATACACCATGGGCGCCAACCGTGGGCGGCAAAACACCCTCTCCTCGCCCGAAATAGTTACCGGCAAATATTTGGGAGATGCGAGATTACCGTCCTATCCCCAACCGACGAGACGTCCAAATTTGAAATAGGGGATAAGTTCGTAACTTTCCCATATTTCAGACAGGCGCGTACCAAAAACATGGTTCCCCATACCTCTCCCTCCATTTTCCCATTCATACACCGTCCGCACTAGAACACCCCATTCCCACACCAGCCTCCATCCGCCACCGCATCCATCGCCGCCGTCCTCCACCACATCCATCGCCACCGTCCTCCACCATGCCGGGGCGCCTACTAAGACCGCGTCGTCCACTGCTAGAGATGGACGTTTCTCATCCACGGCGACGGACCAATAGCCTTGCATCGCTTCCTCTCGCTTCATCGGCGCCATCGTCCTCTTTGTCGGGGCCGCTCACACGACCTTCTCTTCCACTGCAACGGGACTTATCCCCCGATGCACCCGTCTACAGTCGCAGATCTGCTTCAACGCCACCGACAGCCATCGCACACGGCGCCGCAAGAGAGGTGGTACTTCATATCTCCTCAACTTTTTGATCTCAACCAGAAAATAGATCTTAACTTGGTTACTCTACTTTCTTTTTAGCTCTTAGAATTTAGTTCTTAGTTCGAAGCAAACAATGGATGCTAAATATCATTTCTCTGGTTTGCAGCTTCAAATCTGCCATGGCACAGCCATAATACGGTTTAATTGATCATGCTTAGGGTTTAATTGATCATGTTGGTTCCGTGGTGGTTTCTTTAATAGAAATCAGAGGGGAAACCTTCTTTTGCTAAAAAAATATATGCTTAGAGGTTCCGCCTTTTATGATCACTATACGATCAGAATACATGCTTCGTGTCATAATAACACTGCTCCACCCATCAAGCTAAACAAGCTTAGTTGTTCAAATACGAATCTGGTATTATTAAAACAGAGTTGTTTAATTGGTCAGCTAAATGTTCCTAAATTAGTTTCGAAAATGCATGTTCGCCGCTCGGGTGTGTATCTCTATGTGTGGTCTGGTCAGCACGGTTGGGGAGGTGAACTTTGCATATGCAGGGGTTTATAGGGAGACACTCTCCGAGTTGAAACCGCAATGCATTCCATAGATAAACTGACTACTTTTTATGTTTTCATGAATCTCAGATTCTGAACAGCATCATAATGATTATAAGCTTGCGCACATGAAAAGAATAAAGCAGAACAATGCCATGGCTGTCAAACTTGGCATTAAGGGACTGAAATCAAGTCTGGATGCAATGCAATGCAAACACTCTCCACCTACAGATTCATGCTCAGAATATGATCCTAACAGTGACTCTGAGCTAGAGGGAGACCTAAGTCAATGTAGCTCCCTAGTGGAGGAGTCAGAGGAAGATGCCCTATCTTATTCACCCATCAAGGTACTTGCTCTAACTTTCCAAGGTTACATTGCTCGCACATATCTTGCAACTGATGCTTTGCATTGCTTCTACTTTGTTGAACTGCCATTAGCTTAGTTTACACATCGTGTATGTGAATACGCCCTGCCTATCCATTTTCTGTACATATTCCATCTGTCATCATACCATATTTATCCATTCAAATGATGTTCTTATGTATCAGACGTTCAAAAGGAAGAGGGCGATTGCTGATCGTGGAGGAGCACAACCAAAGTATTTGGAAAAGGTAGTGGCACCTGATAAATCAAGTAGCCCATTAGGTGTAGTTGCAATATCACCTGACCCACAAAATACCCCAACTCTAGCAGACTCTAGCCCTACTACACTGGTCATTTCTAATGCCCCAACTCAGCAGACCCCAACTGCAGCAAACAGTATGATTATGCCAGTTGACATAGCACCAGCTGTACAACGCAAAACCCCCATTCCAGCAAAGATTACACATCCCTTTTCGAACCAAAGAGAGCCCCAATTGCAGCAAATAGGACCCCTGTTCCATTTCTTCCCAGTTTAGAAGACGAAGCTTATGTTGTTGTCAGGAACTTTGTGCGCATCTTTCCTTCATGGAAAGATTATACCGCAGACACAGAACAATTTCCAGTCTTCCTCTGCAACTTACGCGTAAGTAATGTACTAATGTTATTCATGGTCATTCTGCATATGTTTCTGCTGACAGAAGACACAAGATTTCATTCTTTTAAATAGGCGAGGCGCAAACTGGATTGTGATGACGAGCAAGGGTTGGTTGTGCTTTTCAAGCACTCGTTGATGAAGTATTGTTCCTACCTGAGGCAAGTGCACTTCGATGGCAAGCCTCTGAATGAAATTTCTGCAAAGTCTCCGGTGCTATATTTATCCGACGGTGACTGGAATAATCTTGTTACACATTGGTCTCGGCTGCAGCGTAAGGTACTGTCTATGATATCATATCACAATTTGAACTACATTTCTGCATTTGCCTTAGTGTCTCACTTGTATGAAAACTGTTAGCAGAAGAACATTCGTTCTCAAGGGACCACAGAATCTCGCAACTATACTGCACACTGCATTGCTCTTGTGAGTACCTCTTGCCCTGTATGACCATACTTACTTTCATAGCTGTTTGATTATGTAGCATCACTGCACATGTTAGCCTCGTAATCGTCCATTTGGTGGAAATTATAAGATCCGTATGGACTCTTAGATAAATTTAGAATCAACCCAATGCTTTTGAAGAGGTTTAGCTCTGCAGTCCTCTTGTAAGGACTGAACGTGGTCTATCATTGTACTTACATTAATAGCTACTCCCTCCATCCCATAATATAAGAACGTTTTGTACAGTACACCAGTGTTCAAAACAATCTTGTATTATGGGAAGAGGGATTGGTTCATTTTGTAGCATTCTGCATCTTATCTCCCTCGCCCACCATTTACTAAAAAAGATCAGATCTATATTTAATCTTACCAATAAGTAGAATACACAGAATATGCCAGTGCAGAAGTGTAGCCCATTGCTCTTGTCAGTACATTTTGTCCTGTAACGCTTGTACTTCCAGGGATTGGTAGTTGATTATGTAGCATCAATCTGCATCTTATCTTCATTATCCTCTATCCCTTACAGTATTATCATATCTATAATTACTCTCTACAAAATATAGAGTACAGGCAATGCTTATAAAGAAGATTCTGTGCTGAAATTCTTGAGTTATCCTTCCCTTGCCATGGAGAAGGGCATTATAAAGCCGGTGTTAACTGTTAATGTAAGTCAGTCCTTCTAAAGCCTTTATCCTCAACTGCTGTTTAATGTGCTCATACTCCCTATCGTTTACTGCTGTTTAGTTTGCTGTTTCTACCAAAATGCATGTTCGTCAGAACCGTAAGTTCTAAGTTTTACTTGTAAAACCAAATTCCTTATTCATACCATGCACGTTACTTAATACTCCCTATATGTATGCTTGCTTTTGTGGATCTATAATCCAGTCTGTGGTGAAGCAGCCCACGTTTGCACCTTGTCATCTCCTGTTTTATCTTACTGATGTGGCTGATGATATGAACAACATGCCATGCACATTATCCAAAATAGATACAATGATTTTCTTTGCCCTTCAACTATGCTTGTTATGTTGACATGGTAATCCAGTAGTGTGGTGAAGCTCCCTGCATTATGAACAATGCCAAATTATGCTATTGATATTTTGAACATACTCTTTATTTTCTACTTTGAAATTGGATAGAATTGATAGAACAGTTATCATGTTTGTTTATACACGTGCAAAACCTGTCATCTCTCTGCTTTGTTTCAGGGTGATATGCCTGATGGCATGCACAAGTCTGCTGAAGGTTGTGAGACAAACCCAACATATATTGCAGCAAAGAAGGCAAAACATCTTGAAGATAGCGAGACAACCCCAAACTTGTCTTGATGCAGTGTTCAAGTTACTTGAGACTAACAGTCAGACAAGCTCACAGAATTCGTTGTCTGAATCAGTTCAACTTCTTCAGTCCCAAGTTCTTGCAGAAAGGCATTCTGCAACTCAACTTCGACTTGAAGTCCTATCTCTAAGAAAGATTGCGGAGAACACCAATGAGAACCTCATCGCTAAACAGCTACACCTGGAATCTATGACCGACATGCTAGGCCGGTCTCACAGCCTTGCTCCGTAGCTTGCGCAGCAGTGCCCCCGCAAGGCTAACCTTTCTTGAACTGTCTTGGAAGTGGTCTCGGTTCAGTATTATTTTGTGTCGCTGCAATGGTGCCCAGTTTTTGTAATCTGCTTCTTTGTTGCGCTTTATGATCACTGGTGGCAAACTTTGATGCCCAGTGGATGTAATATACCTTAAATCCTTTATTGTGTAGTGTAGGTTTATTCTTAGTTACTATGCCATAATTTCTTTATTGTATAGAGTAGGTTTGTTCTTAATTCCTACTAGTTACGCAGCAGCCCGAAATGAACCCCGGCCCATGATTGTGCGAACCAAGTCACGGGCTTTTAACATGCCAAAATTGTCTGGGTCCTTGTTTGGCCCAATCAGATATCAGCTGCGAGCAGACCGGATGCAAACCAGGCCGTAGTTAGGCCCAACTATATGACGGGCTTTTAACAGGCCGAATTTAATATAGGGCCGAAATGTTAAACGGGCCCTTAACAGGCCAAAACTAATATCAGGCCAAATTACTAAGTGGGCCTTTAGCAAGTGGGCCCAAAAGCATAGTGTCCAGTTGACGGGCCGAATCTGATATGGGCCATAATTGATCCCAAAGCCTCTTAAAGGGCCGGAGCTGATCTGGGCCATAATTTGGCCTAGAACATGGTAGGCTTTTAACGGGCAGGATCTCATATGGGCCACTATTAGGCCCGGAGCGTGGCAGGCCATTAATGGACCGGATCAAATATGGGCCGGCATTTGGCCCAAAACATGGCAGCCAGTTAATGGGCCGGCCTACTAGGGTCCTCAAAATCTTGTGGGCCTATAGCTGGGTCGGCCCATTAATGTCGGTGAAATCTCGTGGGCCTTTAGCTGGGCCGGCCCATTATGACCCGCATGAATCTTGCGGGCCTTTACCTGGGCCGGCCCATTATGGCACAAAAAAAACTTGTGGGCCTTTACCTGAGCCAGCCCATTATGGCCCGCAAAATCTTGTGGGACTTTAGCTGGGCCAGCCCATTATGGTTCGCAAAATTTCGTGGGCCTTTAGCTGGGCCGGCCCATTATGGTCCACAAAATCTTGTGGGCCTCTAGTTGGGCCGGCCCATTTAAACTTGTTGGGCCGTGCCATGTGTCGACGTATCATAGGCGCCTTCTGTCCAGTGAGTGGATGACATCTGTCCCGATGATGAGCCGACATGTGTTTCCTCTAGCCAATGATGATTTTACACATGGAAAATCCCCATTGGTCGGGGCTGTTAACGGGTTATCGGATCCAAAACCCGACCCAATAGCTTAACGGCGTTCCGTTACGGTGGATGCCACGTGTCGGTCACCCTTGAGGAAAGCACTTCTGTGACGCGCGATTTATCGTCATGGAAGTGGACACTTCCGTGATGATAATTTTGGTAATGTCATGGAACACTTCTACGACAGCACAGGTATGACTATCTTGATTCTGTCATAAATTTTTCATGGATGTACATGCATGACAAAAAAAGCGACCTACTGTGACAAACACGTATCATCACGGAAGTGTATTTTTTTGTAGTGAGAGGATGCCGGCGTCGAGGAAGTAGAGGACCAGGGAGGCGGGGAGGTCCCTCGTGAGGTGCAGGCGGCGCCGCGGCGAGGTCCGGCGTGGTCCAGCATGGAGGAGTGTCGGCGACGTCGGGCATGGTCGGCGGCGGTGAAGCCGAGGCGAAGGCGGCGGACCTCTCCGGCGGGAACTCGCGGGGAGCCGGGCGGCGTGCGGTCGGGCGACGGGGAGCCGCGGGCTTCGAGGGCCGGCGTCAGGCCTGGCGGGCCACGGCGCGCGCAGGTTGGTGGGGTGACGTGGCGGCACGGGAGTGGCTGAGGCGGCAGGGCGGACGCGTCCGGTCCGATCCGGACGTGTCTGGCAGCGCGGGGAAGAAGAGACTAGGGTTTTGGACCCGAAAATTCGGAGGAGTGCACATATTTATAGGTAGAGGGGGCTAGGAGAGTCCAAATGAGGTACGGTTTTCGGCCACGCGATCGTGATCGAATGGCCGAGAGGATGGAGGGGGTTTGGATGGGTTTTTGGGCCACTTTGGAGGGGTGTTCGGCTGGAACACGCACAAGGCCTTTACGGTTCCTCGGTTAACCGTTGGAGTATCAAACGGACTCCTAATGGCACGAAACTTGACAGGCGGTCTACCGGTAGCGTACCAAGGCTGCTTGGCAAATCTCGGTCCAATCCGAGAATGTTTAACACCCGCACACGAAAAGAGGCAAAAGGGGGCACCGGAGGACATAGGAGTGCCGCATCGCAAAACGGACAACAGGGAAAATGCTCGGATGCATGAGACGAACACGTATGCAAATGCGATGCACATGATGACAAGATATGAAATGCATGACATGGACAAAATGCAAAACGAAGACAAAACCCAACCACGAGGGAATATCATAACTTAGAGCCAAAAATGGCAAGAGTTGGAATACAAATATGGTAAATTACATCTGGGGTGTTACACCTTGTGTCGAACCAATAAATTTGGGTTGAATACTCTACCCACGAAAATTGTTGCGATCCCCTATACTTGTGGGTTATCAAGACTATTTTCTGGCACCGTTGCCGAGGAGCATAGCTCTATTCTTTGAGTCACTTGGGATTTATTTCTGCTTATCATAATGAAGAACTTGAAAGATCCAAGAACCAAGGTTTATCCCTCAACTATGAGGGGAGGTAAGGAACTGCCATCTAGCTCTGCACTTGATTCACCTTCTATTTTGAGTAAGCTTGCGACACCTAGACCTGCTTCTGCTATTAATTTTGATATGTCGTATGTTATTGATGATGCCACTTCTGCTATGCATGATACTTATGATGAAACTACTCCTATTCTTGATACTACTGTGCCACTTGGTGAATTTCTTAATGAAAAACTTGCTAGGGCTAGAGAGAATGAAATTATTGAAACAAATAATATTGATGAAAGTGATGATGAAGATTCTCCCCCTAGATATGAATTTCCTGTTGTTCCTGAGGGTTATGTTATGGATGAAGAAACTACTAGAGACTTTCTTGCTTGCAATGATAGGAGTGATCTTAAGAAATTATTAGCTAAGCTGAAACAAAAAACTCTGAATGCCAGAATGAAATATGATCCTGCTTATGCTACTTCTCCTATCTTTGTTACTGATAAGGATTATGATTTCTCTATCGACCCTGATATAATTACTTTGGTTGAATCTAATCCTTTCTATGGCTATGAATCTGAAAGTGTTGTGGCACATCTTACTAAATTAAATGATATAGCCACCCTGTTCACTAATGATGAGAAAACTCGCTACTATTATATTCTTAAGATATTTATGTTCTCATTAAAGGGTGATGCTAAGATATGGTTTAATTCTCTTGATCCTGGTTGTGTGTGTAGTCCCCAGGATATGATTTATTACTTCTCTGCTAAATATTTCCCTGCTCATAAGAAACAAGCTTCTTTAAGGGGAATATATAATTTTGTACAAATTGAAGAAGAGAGTCTCCCACAAGCTTGGGGCAGGCTTCTCCAATTACTTAATGCTTTGCCTGGTCATCCTCTTAAGAAAAATGAAATACTTGATATCTTTTATAATTGACTAACCGATGCTTCTAGAGACCACCTGGATAGTTGTGTTGGTTGTGTTTTCAGGGAAAGAACACCAGATGAAGCTGAAATTTTATTGAATGATATGTTGACCAATGAAAATAATTGGACACTTCCTGAGCCAACTCCTAAGCCAACTCCGAAGAAAAGGGGTGTTCTATTTCTCAGTCCTGAAGATATGCAAGAGGCAAAGAAATCTATGAAGGAAAAAGGTATAAAAGCTAAAGATGTTAGGAATTTACCTCCTATTGAAGAAATACATGGTCTTAATTTACCGCATGTTGAAGAAATGCATGGTCTTGGTAACCCGACACAAGTAGTAAAGGTAAATTCTCTCTATAGATATGATAAAGTTGAAATCCCTCCTACTAAGTTTGCTAGCCAATGCTTGGATGAGTTTGATAACTTTATGGTCAAGCAAGAATATTTTAATGCTTATGTTGGTAGACAATTGAAACATAATGCTTATATGATTGAACACTTGAGTGATTATATGGCTAATGTTAAAGGTGAACTAAAACTTATTAGTAAACATGCTTCTATGGTTTCCACTCAAGTAGAACAAGTACTTAAAGCTCAGAATGATCTGCTCAATGAATTAAATAGTAAGAAAAATGATAATGATGTTAGAGTTATGACTAGAGGTGGTAAAATGACTCAGGAACCTTTGTATCCTGAGGGCCATCCTAAGAGAATTGAGCAAGATTCTCAGAGAAATAATATTGATGCACCTAGTCCTTCTAAAAGGAAGAAAAAGAAAAATGATAGGACTTTGCATGCTTCTAGTGAACCTGTTGTTGACACACCTGAGAATCCCAATGATATTTCTATTTCTGATGTTGAAACCCAATCTGGTAATGAACATGAACCTAGTGATAATGTTAGTGATGATGTTCATGTTGATGCTCAACCTAGCGATGATAATGAGGTAGAGACTGAACCTGCTGTTGATCTTGATAACCCACAATCAAAGAATCAACGTTATGATAAGAGAGACTTTGTTGCTAGGAAGCACGGTAAGGAAAGAGAACCATGGGTTTATAAACCCATGCCTTTTCCTCCCAAGCCATCCAAGAAAAAGGATGATGAGGATTTTGAGTGCTTTGCTGAAATGATTAGACATATCTTCTTGCGTATGCGTTTGACTGATATGCTTAAAATGAATCATTATGCTAAGTACATGAAAGATATTGTTACTAATAAAAGAAAGATACCGAAAGCTGAAATTTCCAACATGCTTGCTAATTATACTTTTAAGGGTGGAATACCAAAGAAACTTGGAGATCCAGGAGTACCAACTATACCATGGTCCATTAAAAGAAACTATGTTAAAACTGCTTTATGTGATCTTGGAGCCGGTGTTAGTGTTATGCCTCTCTCTTTATATTGTAGACTCGATTTGAATAAGTTGACACCTACCGAAATATATTTAAAATGGCTGAAAAATCAACTGCTATACCTGTCAGTATTTGTGAGGATGTTCCTGTTGTGGTTGCAAACGTTACTATTTTAACGGACTTTGTTATTCTTGATATTCCCAAGGACGATAGTATGTCTATTATTCTTGGAAGACCCCTTTTGAATAATGCAGGGGCTGTTATTGATTGCACCAACGGCAATGTCACTTTTCATGTTAATGGTAATGAGCATACGGTACACTTTCCGAGGGAACAACCTCAAGTCCACAGTATAAATTCTATTGGAAAATTTTCAACAATCACTATTGGAGGTTTTGAATTTCCTCTTCCTACTGTCAAGAAGAAATATGATATTCTTATTATTGGGGATGTGCATATCCCCGTTGAGGTAACCTAGTGTTATTCGAAAATCCTCCGGTTCCATGTTATTCGGAATGAGTTTGTTAACAAGACCTGATCAACCTTGTTAGTGGATTCCTTTTGATGAGCATGAGATGGATGAATTTAGAAAACACAACTCTCTGTACCCTCTTTTTACTTTCTGTTATTTATATTAAATAAAGCCAAAATAGTAATTTCTATCTGTTTTCTGAATTATCCATGCAATAAAAAATACCCCGAAAATAAAAGTTCTCCAAATGCCCTGAAATTTAAATATGACTTTTTGGAATATTTGAGAATATTTGGCATTGAGAACACAACAGGGGGAGCAAGCACCTGGCCACAAGGGTGGAGGGCGTGCCCTACCCCCTTGGGCGTGCCCCCTGCCCTGTGGGCCCATGGTGGCTCCCCTCCACTTATTCCAGCCACCACACTCTCCTTCTTCCTCCCACAAAAATCACCAACCAACTCAAACCCGAGTCCAAGCTCATTTTGCTACCATTTTTCGATCTCCTTGCTCAAAGCTCCATTCACAAAACTGCTTTGGGGGATTGTTCCTTGGTATGTGACTCCTCCAATGGTCCAATTAGTTTTTGTTCTAGTGATTTATTCATTGCAATTTTTTGCTGCTTAGGTGACCCTGTTCTTGAGCTTGCATGTCAAATCTATATGGTCAAAAGTAGTTTTAATGCATGATATATCCTCTAGGCACTTGTGGGAGTAGTTGCTATCAATTTTGTTGAGTTTGGTTCACTTTTATTTTGAAGTTACTAAAAATTTCAGAAATTTTTCAGAGGAAGAAATATGTTTATGAAAATGTACCAAGGTGGTCCTTCAAGGAAGCAAGGACCCAGGCTCGCAATACGCGATGCCGATGATGAACAACCGAGGGAAGCTCAGGTGCGGGCTTGTGAATGGCCGTCAGAGGACTTTATGGATCGAGCAGGACTCAAGGAAGAATTTAATGCGTATGTGCGTAATGCCGATCATGAGAGCTTCGAGGTAGATAACTGCTGCCAATGCCACTATCTCACTGATTCCTTTGTGAGAAAGTTTGAATTTTCTTCATCATGCAATTCTCAAACTGTCCTATTTGATCTTTACGAAAATTCTTATAGTACGGACTTATAGGATTTTAATACTGCTTGCAAACTTCCACAATGGGGTAGCACTAGTGATTCTTGCAAATCTGAGTTTAGAGATTTTCTTGCTAGTATAACTGTGGGGGAATCCAGAGATATAACACAAGCTACCATAGGGAGCATTCATTTTCCTGCTATACATTATTTTGCTCTCTTCATAGGTAGGTGCATAAATGGTAAGGATGAAGCATGTCACATGTGTGCCCCTGACCTCAGTGTTCTCAGGAGTGCTGTATTAGGAGATAAACATTGTAATTTGGGAGCTATTGTTGCATGTAGGTTGCATAATAATCGTATTCATGGAGATTTCTTTGGTGGAATTTATGCAACCCGTCTAGCTAATTTTCTTGATATACCCATACGTGGGTATGATATTGAGTTGCCTCCTGTTTATTTAGATTATGAGGCTATGGTTCGTCATCAGTTTGTTGAGAGGAACGATCAGTTTCTCCAGTACCGACTAATCTTTGACAGACGACGCACCTATCACATCGCTCTCCCTGCTCCTACTTTCTTTGACTTTCAGGAAAAAGGGAGATATGTTATAACCAGGGAGGAGGCGACCGAGTACGAGAGGAGGGCGGAGACAGCTCGCCTCCAAGCTGCAGCTCATCAGGCAATTGCCGCTGCATCTCAGTACGACCCCAGCTACAACTTTGGATATCCGCCAGGCCAGCCGTGGCCATAGACCAACTTAGGCCAAAAGCCTAAGCTTGGGGGAGTATGTATTTCTCACCGACATTACATTTATGTTCACACACTCATGCTAGTTGTCGGTGCTCATACTTTTTCACTGTATCATCCATGCTAGTTTATTTTCCCTTTTTATGCTTTCTTCTTGTGTGTTTAATAAACCTTTAGAAAAACAAAAAAATTAGTTGTAGCTTTTAATTAGTTTACTTTCCATGCTTGTAGTAGTAACTAAAAAGAAAACCCAAAAAGATTTCTCGTTCTTCTTTTGCTTGTTGGGAGCTTTCCCGTGTAAATAGTTTTATTCCTTTTCTTGTTCTCTGGGGGTCGAGAGGAGAAGACCATAATTAAAATGTTAAAGTGGCTCTTATATGCATTATTGTTGATCTGACAAAGAGCCCATATTACCTTGTCTTCTCTCTTGAATTGAATGCTTGCAGATTCCAGCTTAGTCCAATGCATGTTCACTATTATTATTATCCAAACTATTCGGTCATGCAAGTGAAAGGCAATAATGATGATTATATGATGAACTTAGTGAGATGAGAAAAGCTGGTATGAACTCGACCTCTCTTGTTTTTGTAAATATGATTAGTTCATCGTTCCTGATTCAGCCTATTATGAATAAACATGTTTGCAATGACAATTAGAGATTATAGTTGCTTATGCCATGCTTAATTAGCTAGGAGCTTATAATGGTTTACCTTGCGTGCCAACATGCTATTAAAATGGTTGTGATGTGGTATGATAGGGTGGTATCCTCTTTTGAATGATTCGAGTGGCTTGACTTGGCACATGTTCACGCATGTAGTTGAAACAAAATCAACATAGCCTCTACGATATTTATGTTCATGGTGCATTATATCCTACTCATGCTTGCATTCGGTGTTGATTAATTTTAATGCATGCATGTTCATGACTGTTGTCGCTCTCTAGCTGGTCGCTTCCCAGTCTTTTGCTAGCCTTCACCTGTACTAAGCGGGAATACTGCTTGTGCATCCAATTCCATAAACCCCAAAGTTATTCCATATGAGTCCACCATACCTACCTATATACGGTATCTACCTGCCGTCCCAAGTAAATTTGTATGTGCCAAACTCTAAACCTTCAAATAAACATTCTGTTTTGTATGCTCGAATAGCTAATGTATCAACTAGGGTTGTCCGTATCTTCCATGTTAGGTGGGTTATTCTCAAGAGGACTGGACTCCGCTCCTCACTCACGAGAAAATGGCTGGTCACCAGGATGCCCAGTCCCATGCTTTATGCAAATCAAATCAAAATAACTGCAAACAAAACTCCCCCGGGACTGTTGTTAGTTGGAGGCACTCGTTGTTTCAAGCAAGCCATGGACTGATGCTTGTTGGTGGAGGGGGGGGTATAAACTTTACCATTCTGTTTGGGAACCGCCTATAATGTGTGTAGCACGGAAGATATCGAGATCTCTCGGTTGTTATGTTGACAATGAAAGTATACCACTCAAAATATTATTCATCTTTGTTTCAAAACCGAGCTCTGGCACCTCTACAAATCTCTGCTTCCCTCTGCGAAGGGCCTATCTATTTACTTTTATGTTGAGTCATCATCCTCTTATTAAAAAGCACCAGTTGGAGAGCACCGCTGTCATTTGCATTCATTACTGTTAGTTTACATTGAGTATGACTTGACTGGATCTCTTTTACCATAAATTACAATGTCTAGTGAGTCCTTGATCTTTAAAGGTGCTCTGCATTTATGTTTTGCGATCTCAGAAAGGGCTAGTGAGATACCATCTTGTTATATCATATTATGATCGTTTTGAGAAAGTGTTGTCATCCGAGATTTATTATTATTGCTCGCTAGTTGATTATGCCATTGATATGAGTAAACATGAGACCTAAATGTTATTGTGAATATGGTTAGTTCATAATCTTTGCTGAAAACTTGAATGCTGGCTTTACATATTTACAACAACAAGAGCAAACAGAGTTTGTAAAAGTTTTTCTTTATCACTTTCAGTTTGTCAACCGAATTGCTTGAGGACGAGCAAAGGTTTAAGCTTGGGGGAGTTGATACGTCTCCGTCGTATCTACTTTTCCAAACACTTTTGCCCTTGTTTTGGACTCTAACTTGCATGATTTGAATGGAACTAACCCGGACTAAACGCTGTTTTCAGCAGAATTACCATGGTGTTATTTTTGTACAGAGATAAAAGTTCTCGGAATGACCTGAAAATCAATGGAGAATTATTTTGGAATATATAAAAAATACTGGAAGAATAATCCACGTCAGGGGGGCCTCCACCTGTCCACGAGGGTGGGGGCGCGCCTGCCCCCCTGGGCGCGCCCCCTGCCTCGTGGGCCCCCTGACGCTCCACCGACCTCAACCCTGACTCCATATATTCACTTTCGAGGAGAAAAAACCAGAGAGAAGGATTCATGGCGTTTTACGATACGGAGCTGCCGCCAAGCCCTAAACTCTCTCGGGAGGGCTGATTTGGAGTCCCTTCGGGGCTCCGGAGAGGGGAATCCGTCGCCATCGTCATCATCAACCATCCTCCATCACCAATTTCATGATGCTCACCGCCGTGCGTGATTAATTCCATCGTAGGCTTGCTAGACGGTGATGGGTTCGATGAGATTTATCATGTAATCGAGTTAGTTTTGTTAGGGTTTGATCCCTAGTATCCACTATGTTCTGAGATTGATGTTAATATGACTTTGCTATGCTTAATGCTTGTCACTAGGGCCCGAGTGCCATGATTTCAGATCTGAACCTATTATGTTTTCATCAATATATGAGAGTTCTTGATCCTATCTTGCAAGTATATAGTCACCTACTATGTGTTATGATCCGGCAACCCCGAAGTGACAATAATCGGGACCACTCTCGGTGATGACCGTAGTTTAAGGAGTTCATGTATTCACTATGTGTTAATGCTTTGGTCCGGTACTCTATTAAAAGGAGGCCTTAATATCCCTTAGTTTCCAATAGGACCCCGCTGCCACGGGAGGGTAGGACAAAAGATGTCATGCAAGTTCTTTTCCATAAGCACGTATGACTATATTCAGAATACATGCCTACATTGCATTGATGAATTGGACCTAGTTCTGTGTCACCCTAGGTTATGACTGTTACATGATCGATCGTATCCGGCATAATTCTCTATCACCGATCCATTGCCTACGAGCTTTCCAAATATTGTTCTTCGCTTATTTACTTTTGCGTTGCTATTGTTACAAACACTACAAAACACCAAAAAATATTAGTTTTTCTACCGTTACTTTTGCTACCGTTATCACTACTATCATATTACTTTGCTACTAAATACTTTGCTACATATATTAAGTTTCCAGGTGTGGTTGAATTGACAACTCAGCTGCTAATACTTGAGAATATTCTTTGGCTCCCCTTGTGTAACACCCACGATGCGGCTATATCTCTGACGTGTCGGAGCACGACTTAGAGGCATAACCGCATAGTAGGCATGTCGCAAGAGGGGTAATCTTTACACATCCCATGTACTGAATAAGATAGAGATAAAGAGTTGGCTTACAATCGCCACTTCACACAATACATAAATATAGCATTACATCATCCAGAATACAATCAAGGTCCGACTACGGAACCAAAATAAAGTCAACCCCAAATGCATAAGACCCCCGATCGCCCCAACTGGGCTCCACTACTGATCGTCTGGAAAGGAAACATAGTAACGTCCTGAGTCCTCGTCGAACTCCCACTTGAGTTCGGTCGCATCCCCTGGAATGGCATCATCGGCACCTGCATCTAGTTTTGGAAGTAATCCGTGAGTCACGGGGACTCGGCAATCTCACACCCTCGCGATCAAGACTATTTAAGCTTATGGGTAGGAAAAGGTAGTGAGGTGGAGCTGCAACAAGCAATAGCATATATGGTGGCTATCTTACGCAAATGAGAGCAAGAAGAGAAGCAAAGCACGGTCGAGGAGCTATAAAGATCAAGAAGTGATCCTACAACTACTTATGTTCAAACATAACACGAGACCGTGTTCTCTTCCCGGACTCCGCTGAAAAGAGACCATCATGGCTACACAAGCGGTTGATTCATTTTAATTAAGTTAAGTGTCAGGTTTTCTACAATCGGATATTAACAAATTCCCATCTGCCCATAACAGCGGGCATGGCTTTCGAAAGTTCAAATCCCTGCAGGGGTGTCCCAACTTAGCCCATCACAAGCTCTCACGGTCAACGAAGGATATTCCTTCTCCCAGGACGACCCGATCAGACTCGGAATCCCGGTTACAAGACATCTCGACATTGGTAAAACAAGACCAGCAAGACCACCCGCTGTGCCGACAAATCCCGATAGGATCCGGACATATCTCATTCTCAGGGCACACCGGATAAGCTAAGCGTATGGGAGCCAACGTAACCCAAGTTGCCAAGGGACGGCCCCGCACGGTGCTCTAGGTTGGACCAACACTTAGAGAAGCACTGGCCCAGGGGGGTTAAAATAAAGATGACCCTTGAGTCCACGAAACCCAAGGGGAAAAGGCTTAGGTGGCAAATGGTAAAATCAAGGTTGGTCCTTGCTGGAGGAGTTTTATTCAAGGAGAACTGTCAAGGGGTTCCCATTATAACCCAATCGCGTAAGGAACGCAAAATCAAGGAACATAACACCGATATAACGGAAACTAGGGCGGCAAGAGTGGAACAAAACACCAGGCATAAGGCCGAGCCTTCCACCCTTTACCAAGTATATAGGTGCATTAAAGTAAACAAGATATAATAGTGATATCCCAACAATAATCATGTTCCAACAAGGAACAAACTCCAATCTTCACCTGCAACTATCAATGCTATAAGAGGGGCTGAGCAAAGAGGTAACATAGCCAAACAACGGTTTGCTAGGACAAGGTGGGTTAGAGGTTTGACATGGCAATATGGGAGGCATGATAAAGCATGTGGTAGGTATCACGGCGTAGCAAAAGAGCGAGCAACTAGCAAGCAAAGATAGAAGTGATTTCGAGGGTATGGTCATCTTGCCTGCAAAGTTCTCCGAGTTGACGTAAGCTTGATCGTCGTAAGCGTACTCAACGGGTTCCTCGATCACGAACTCGTCTCCCGGCTCTACCCAAAGCAAGAACACAACCAAAAGAAACCACAATCAACCACGATGCAATGCGCAAGCAACATGATGCAAAACATGGCATGATATGCGGGATGTGATATGCAATGCATATGCGTGCTCCGGGAGAAAAAGATTGAACCAGGCCTCAACTTGTCAAACCAAGAGTGCCGCTGGAAAGATGTGTTGATTTCGGTCGAAATTGATATAAAGATCACTGGAAACGGATGCACGGTTTGCAAATGGCAAGCAAAACAAAAAATGGCACAATTTTGCGATTAACAGCACGATGACATGGCATACTAACATGTTAGAATTTAACATCAGGAAGCAATGTTTAGAGCAAGATAACAACATTCTACGAGATCGGAACATAGCAACACAAGGCATGGCCTTAATCTACTCAAAGCATATAACAGAAGTCCCTTATTGACCATAAGCCAAAAGGGCACAGACAACATGATGGCACCCATGTAAACATAGCAAGTTTTGTTAACAGATTCAGACTTAGCAGAAAACTGGACATGGCAAAAACAAAGTTATGTAGGCATGTTTGCGAGCTCAATGCACTCAACACAAGGCATTTCATGACAAACTAAGCATACACCCAGCAAGAAGACATGATCAAGAAGCTAAACATGGCAAGAACAATCTCATAGCATGCATGGATCAACTACAACAACCTTAGCAAAATTGATTAACACATAAACAATCTGCCAGGAACATTTCCACTATATCATCCATGCTAGTTTATTTTCCCTTTTTATGCTTTCTTCTTGTGTGTTTAATAAACCTTTAGAAAAACAAAAAAATTAGTTGTAGCTTTTAATTAGTTTACTTTCCATGCTTGTAGTAGTAACTAAAAAGAAAACCCAAAAAGATTTCTCGTTCTTCTTTTGCTTGTTGGGAGCTTTCCCGTGTAAATAGTTTTATTCCTTTTCTTGTTCTCTGGGGGTCGAGAGGAGAAGACCATAATTAAAATGTTAAAGTGGCTCTTATATGCATTATTGTTGATCTGACAAAGAGCCCATATTACCTTGTCTTCTCTCTTGAATTGAATGCTTGCAGATTCCAGCTTAGTCCAATGCATGTTCACTATTATTATTATCCAAACTATTCGGTCGTGCAAGTGAAAGGCAATAATGATGATTATATGATGAACTTAGTGAGATGAGAAAAGCTGGTATGAACTCGACCTCTCTTGTTTTTGTAAATATGATTAGTTCATCGTTCCTGATTCAGCCTATTATGAATAAACATGTTTGCAATGACAATTAGAGATTATAGTTGCTTATGCCATGCTTAATTAGCTAGGAGATTATAATGGTTTACCTTGCGTGCCAACATGCTATTAAAATGGTTGTGATGTGGTATGATAGGGTGGTATCCTCTTTTGAACGATTCGAGTGGCTTGACTTGGCACATGTTCACGCATGTAGTTGAAACAAAATCAACATAGCCTCTACGATATTTATCTTCATGGTGCATTATATCCTACTCATGCTTGCATTCGGTGTTGATTAATTTTAATGCATGCATGTTCATGACTGTTGTCGCTCTCTAGCTGGTCGCTTCCCAGTCTTTTGCTAGCCTTCACCTGTACTAAGCGGGAATACTGCTTGTGCATCCAATTCCATAAACCCCAAAGTTATTCCATATGAGTCCACCATACCTACCTATATACGGTATCTACCTGCCTTCCCAAGTAAATTTGTATGTGCCAAACTCTAAACCTTCAAATAAACATTCTATTTTGTATGCTCGAATAGCTAATGTATCAACTAGGGTTGTCCGTATCTTCCATGTTAGGTGGGTTATTCTCAAGAGGACTGGACTCCGCTCCTCACTCACGAGAAAATGGCTGGTCACCGGGATGCCCTGTCCCATGCTTTATGCAAATCAAATCAAAATAACTGCAAACAAAACTCCCCCGGGACTGTTGTTAGTTGGAGGCACTCGTTGTTTCAAGCAAGCCATGGACTGATGCTTGTTGGTGGAGGGGGGGTATAAACTTTACCATTCTGTTTGGGAACCGCCTATAATGTGTGTAGCACGGAAGATATCGAGATCTCTCGGTTGTTATGTTGACAATGAAAGTATACCACTCAAAATATTATTCATCTTTGTTTCAAAACCGAGCTCTGGCACCTCTACAAATCCCTCCTTCCCTCTGCGAAGGGCCTATCTATTTACTTTTATGTTGAGTCATCATCCTCTTATTAAAAAGCACCAGTTGGAGAGCACCGCTGTCATGTGCATTCATTATTGTTAGTTTACATTGAGTATGACTTGACTGGATCTCTTTTACCATAAATTACAATGTCTAGTGAGTCCTTGATCTTTAAAGGTGCTCTGCATTTATGTTTTGCGATCTCAGAAAGGGCTAGTGAGATACCATCTTGTTATATCATATTATGATCGTTTTGAGAAAGTGTTGTCATCCGAGATTTATTATTATTGCTCGCTAGTTGATTATGCCATTGATATGAGTAAACATGAGACCTAAATGTTATTGTGAATATGGTTAGTTCATAATCTTTGCTGAAAACTTGAATGCTGGCTTTACATATTTACAACAACAAGAGCAAACAGAGTTTGTAAAAGTTTTTCTTTATCACTTTCAGTTTGTCAACCGAATTGCTTGAGGACGAGCAAAGGTTTAAGCTTGGGGGAGTTGATACGTCTCCGTCGTATCTACTTTTCCAAACACTTTTGCCCTTGTTTTGGACTCTAACTTGCATGATTTGAATGGAACTAACCCGGACTAAACGCTGTTTTCAGCAGAATTACCATGGTGTTATTTTTGTACAGAGATAAAAGTTCTCGGAATGACCTGAAAATCAATGGAGAATTATTTTGGAATATATAAAAAATACTGGAAGAATAATCCACGTCAGGGGGGCCTCCACCTGTCCACGAGGGTGGGGGCGCGCCTGCCCCCCTGGGCGCGCCCCCTGCCTCGTGGGCCCCCTGACGCTCCACCGACCTCAACCCTGACTCCATATATTCACTTTCGAGGAGAAAAAACCAGAGAGAAGGATTCATGGCGTTTTACGATACGGAGCTGCCGCCAAGCCCTAAACTCTCTCGGGAGGGCTGATTTGGAGTCCCTTCGAGGCTCCGGAGAGGGGAATCCGTCGCCATCGTCATCATCAACCATCCTCCATCACCAATTTCATGATGCTCACCGCCGTGCGTGATTAATTCCATCGTAGGCTTGCTAGACGGTGATGGGTTCGATGAGATTTATCATGTAATCGAGTTAGTTTTGTTAGGGTTTGATCCCTAGTATCCACTATGTTCTGAGATTGATGTTAATATGACTTTGCTATGCTTAATGCTTGTCACTAGGGCCCGAGTGCCATGATTTCAGATTTGAATCTATTATGTTTTCATCAATATATGAGAGTTCTTGATCCTATCTTGCAAGTCTATAGTCACCTACTATGTGTTATGATCCGGCAACCCCGAAGTGACAATAATCGGGACCACTCTCGGTGATGACCGTAGTTTGAGGAGTTCATGTATTCACTATGTGTTAATGCTTTGGTCTGGTACTCTATTAAAAGGAGGCCTTAATATGCCTTAGTTTCCAATAGGACCCCGCTGCCACAGGAGGGTAGGAGAAAAGAAGTCATGCAAGTTCTTTTCCATAAGCACGTATTACTATATTCGGAATACATGCCTACATTACATTGACGAATTGGAGCTAGTTCTGTGTCACCCTGGGTTATGACTGTTACATGATCAATCGCATCCGGCATAATTCTCTATCACCGATCCATTGCATACGAGCTTTCCATATATTTTTCTTTGCTTGTTTACTTTTCCGTTGCTATTGTTACAATCACTACAAAACACCAAAAATATTACTTTTGCTACCGTTACTTTTGCTACCGTTATCACTACTATCATATTACTTTGTTACTAAATACTTTGCTGCAGATATTAAGTTTCCAGGTGTGGTTGAATTGACAACTCAGCTGCTAATACTTGAGAATATTCTTTGGCTCCCCTTGTGTCGAATCAATAAATTTGGATTGAATACTCTACCCTCAAAAATTGTTGCGATCCCCTATACTTGTGGGTTATCAAGAACTAGCTCCAATTAGCACCTCTTGGGTTGGATACTAGTTTTTTGGGTGGGTTATAGATGCAACTAGCTCAAACTAGCCCTCATGTTTAGATATACTTTAGGGCTATTTGAGCCCGAACTATCTCAAACTAACTGTAACCCGTGGATACAACAGTAGATAATTTGTAAGAATGAACTAAACTCCTTTCGGCCCATAATATAAGATGTTAATTCATCTAATATGTGAGTATATTGGATGTTATAAGATACTCCCTCGTTCCTAAATATTTGTCTTTTTAGAGATTTTAAATGGACTACCACATACGGATGTATATAGACATATTATAAAAGTGTGTTGTACTACATCATTGTGCAATTGTTGTTTAGCTTCTAATATTAACTTGGTGCTTTTAGGTACATATGTCATTGGTAAAGATCCGCGTGTCGACCCTTTCTGCATATGGGGAAATGAGATATCGATGAACCAACATCAAGTGAGGAAGCTGATAAAGATTGTTAGTAAAATGGGTCCAAAGATGGCAATTAAACTATTTGTTTACACTTTATCCAAGACAACAGCGAACTGCAGGATGGTAAGTAAGAACTCTGCAGCCTTCTTTTTACTGCCCATAATGAGTTGTGTTAGATGACAATGTCTGAATCTTTTTCCTTTGTAGTGGTTGCCAAAGCAGTTTACTCAAGATTACCTCTCAAACTACATGATTGGTGGGCATGCAAAGGTTAAAGTATTTCTACCAGAACACGATGATTATCTAGATGTTTTCATGAAGACCGTGAAGGATGGGCGGTCGGCCATCACAAGGGGTTGGACTAGAGTCGTGCGTGCCTTTTGCATGCAGGAGGGCACAATATGAGCATTCTGCTTCACCTTGTTCAGCAACCAGAATATATTACGCCTCTTTCTTTACCGTCTTTAATAGTACAAGTATACGACTGTGGTTCATCATTCTTTATTTGGTTCTTATGTAATTCTTGAACATATGTACCTATGAATCGAATAATGCATTGGTTGTTTGAACCTAATGGGTATGAATAAAGTTGTAGCATATATTCAAATTCAAATCCAAATCTGGTACAATTTGGAAAAGTAGCAATTAAATTACAGTGAAATTATGCTCTCCAGGTTGTTACGGCACACACGGTTGGTAAAACACAAACGTTTGCGATATGCACCATAATCGGAAATGGTTCACAAAGAGAAAATGCGTGCAAGCATGCACACAGTTGCCGTTTACAAAGCGTGTGCGATGTCAGACAATATCACAAACGATGCGGGCAAACTAAACGTTTGTGTTAGTTGCCTTATCATACATGATTCGCAACCATGAACTATTTCTGATGAATGCATTGTAAACGTTGCACCACAGAATAGCGTGTGCGATAGTTGTCGTGTATGACGATGTTACGACGGTCCGACATTTCGCAATCCTGCCAGACACTCATACGACGATTAGCTAATCTTCTTAACAGTGAACCGTTTGTGATTGTCCACGCATCATACACGTTCTATAAAAGTGAACCGTTTGTGATGGCCTGTGCATCATAAACGTAGCACCACAGAATACCGACTGTGATGGCAATGCGAGCAGAAACAAGTAGGAGTACTGTAGGGGCCCTATCCCCGACGGTTTCTGGGTCGTGTGGGAAGGACCCCCCTATCGCCCACACTCACTTGGTGACGATTCCAAATGTCGTCACGGAAAGGGGTTTTAAACCGTTTGTTTAGGACCGACGCGCACCAGTGATATGGTTGTCACTTTATTGTATGAAATGCAATCGCCATGTAATTGTTTTACTTTATCACTAAGCGGTAGCGATAGTCATAGAAGCAATAGTTGGCGAGACAACAACGATGCTTTGATGAAGATCAAGGTGTCAAGCCGGTGATGATGGTGATCATGACGGTGCTTTGGAGATGGAGATCAAAGGTACAAGATGATGATGGCCATATCATATCACTTATATTGATTGCATGTGATGTTTATCCTTCATGCATCTTATTTTTCTTAGTTTGGCAGTAGCATTATAAGATGATCTCTCACTAAATTTCAAGGTATGAGTGTTCTCCCTGAGTATGCACTATTGCTACAGTTCGTCGTGCCGAGACACCACGTGATGATCGGGTGTGATAAGCTCTATGTTCACATACAACGGGTGCAAGCTAGTTTTGCACACGCAGAATACTCAGGTTAAACTTGACGAGCCTAGCATATGCAGATATGCCCTCGGAACACTGAGACCGAAAGGTCGAGCGTGAATCATATAGTAGATATGATCAACATAGTGATGTTTACCATTGAAAACTACTCCATCTCACGTGATGATCGGACATGTTTTAGTTGATATGGATCACGTGATCACTTAGATGATTAGAGGGATGTCTATCTAAGTGGGAGTTCTTAAGTAATTTGATTAATTGAACTTTAATTTATCATGAACTTAGTATCTGATAGTATTTTGCATGTCTACGTTGTTGTAGATAGATGGCCCGTGTTGTTGTTCCGTTGAATTTTAATGCGTTCCTAGAGAAATCTAAGTTGAAAGATGATGATAGCAACTACACGGACTGGGTCCGTAACCTGAGGATTATCCTCATTGCTGCACAGAAGAATTACGTCCTGGAAGTACCGCTAGGTGACAAACCCGCTGCAGGAGCAACGCCTGATGTTTTGAACACCTAGCAGAGCAAAGCAGATGACTACTCGATAGTTCAGTGTGCCATGCTTTACGGCTTAGAACCAGGACTTCAACGACGGTTTGAACGTCATGGAGCATATGAGATGTTCCAGGAGTTGAAGTTAACATTTCAAACAAATGCCCGGATTGAGAGCTATGAGGTCTCCAAAAAGTTCTACAGCTGCAAAATGGAGGAGAATAGTTCTGTTAGTGAACATATACTCAGAATGTCTTTGTACCACAACCACTTGACTCAGCTGGGAGTTAATCTTCCTAATGATAGTGTCATTGATAGAGTTCTTCAACCACTGCCGCCAAGCTACAAGAGCTTCGTGATGAACTATAATATGCAAGGATGGATAAGACGATTCCCGAGCTCTTCGCAATGCTAAAGGCTGCGGAGGTAGAAATCAAGAAGGAGCATCAAGTGTTGATGGTCAACAAGACCACCAGTTTCAAGAAAAAGGGTAAAGGGAAGAAGGGGAACTTCAAGAAGAACAGCAAACAAGTTGCTGCTCAAGTGAAGAAGCCCAAGTCTGGACCTAAGCCTGAGACTGAGTGCTTCTACTGCCAAGGGACTAGTCACTGGAAGCGGAACTGCCCCAAGTATTTGGCGGAGAAGAAGGATGGCAAAGTGAAAGGTATATTTGATATACATGTTATTGATGTGTACCTTACTAATGTCCGCAGTAGCGCCTAGGTATTTGATACTTGTTCTGTTGCTAATATTTGCAACTCGAAACAGGGGCTACGGATAAAGAGAAGATTGACTAAGGATGAGGTGATGATGCGTGTGGGAAATGGTTCCAAAGTCGATGTGATCGCCGTCGGCATGCTACCTTTACATCTACCTTCGGGATTAGTTTTAGACCTAAATAATTGTTATTTGGTGCCAGCGTTGAGCATGAACATTATACCTGGATCTTGTTTGATGCGAGATGGTTATTCATTTAAATCAGAGAATAATGGTTGTTCTATTTATATGAATAACATCTTTTATGGTCATGCACCCTTGATGAGTGGTCTGTTTTACTAAATCTTGATAGTAGTGATACACATATTCATAGTATTGAATCCAAAAGATATAAGTTTAATAATGATAGTGCAACTTATTTCTGGCACTGCCGTTTAGGTCATATTGGTGTAAAGCGCATGAAGAAACTCCATGCTGGTGGGCTTTAGGAATCACTTGATGCTTGTGAACCATGCCTCATGGGCAAGATGACTAAGACTGCGTTCTCTGGAACAATGGAGCGAGCAACAGATTTGTTGGAAATAATACATGCTGATGTATGCGGTCCGATGAGTGTTGATGCTCGCGCTGGGTATCGTTATTTTCTTACCATCACAGATGATTTGAGCAGATATGGGTATATCTACTTGATGAAAAATAAGTCTGAAACATTTGAAAAGTTCAAAGAATTCCAGAGTGAAGTGGAAAATCATCGTAACAAGAAAATTAAGTTTCTACGATCTGATTGTGGAGGTGAATATTTGAGTTATGAGTTTCGTCTTCATTTGAAACAATGCGGAATAGTTTCGCAACTCACGCCACCTGGAACACCATAGCGTAATGGTGTGTCTGGACGTCATAACCACACTTTATTAGATATGGTGCGATCTATGATGTCTCTCACTAATTTACCGCTATCATTTTGGGGTTATGCTTTAGAGACAGCTGCATTCACGTTAAATAGGGCACCATCAAAATCCGTTGAGATGACACCTATGGTTTGGCAAGAAACCCAAGTTGACGTTTCTTAAAGTTTGGGGCTGTAATGCTTATGTGAAAAAGCTTCAACCTGATAAGCTCGAAAACCCAAATCGGAGAAATGTGTCTTCATAGGATACCCAAAGGAGACTATTGGGTACACCTTCTATCACAGATCCGAAGGCAAGATATTCATTGCTAAGAATGGATCCTTTCTAGAGAAGGAGTTTCTCTCGAAAGAAGTGAGTGGGAGGAAAGTAGAACTTGATGAGGTAATTGTACCTGCTCCCTTAATGGAAAGTAGTTCACCACTGAAATCAGTTCCAGTGATTCCTACACCAGTAAGTGAGGAAGCTAATGATGATGATCATGAAACTTCTGATCAAATTACTACCAAACCTCGTAGGTCAACCAGAGTAAGATCCGCACCAGAGTGGTACGGTAATCCTGTTCTAGAGGTCATGTTACTTGACCATGACGAACCTACAAACTACGAGGAAGCGATGATGAGCCCAGATTTGGCAAAATGGCTTGAGGCCATGAAATCTGAGATGGGATCCATGTATGAGAACAAAGTGTGGACTTTGGTTGACTTGCCCGATGATCGGCAAGCCATAGAGAATAAATGGATCTCCAAGAAGAAGATTGACGCTGATAGTAATGTTACTGTCTACAAAGCTCGACTTGTTGCAAAAGGTTTTCGACAAGTTCAAGGAGTTGACTATGATGAGACCTTCTCACCCGTAGCGATGCTTAAGTCTGTCCGAATCATGTTAGCAATTGCCGCATTTTATGATTATGAAATTTGGCAAATGGATGTCAAAACTGCATTCCTTAATGAATATCTTAAAGAAGAGTTGTATATGATGCAACCAGAAGGTTTTGTCAATCCAAAAGGTGCTAAGAAAGTGTGCAAGCTCCAGCGATCCATTTATGGACTGGTGCAAACCTCTCGGAGTTGGAATATACGCTTTGATAGGTTGATCAAAGCATATGGTTTTATACAGACTTTTGGAGAAGCATGTATTTATAAGAAAGTGAGTGAGAGTTCTGTAGCATTTTTGATATTATATGTACATGACATATTGTTGATCATAAATGATACTAAATTTCTGAATAGCATAAAAGGATACTTTAATAAGAATTTTTCAACGAAAGACCTCGGTGAAGCTGCTTATATATTGGGCATCAAGATCTATAGAGATAGATTAAGACGCTTAATTGGACTTTCACAAAGCACATACCTTGATAAAGTTTTGAAGAAGTTCAAAATGGATCAAGCAAAGAAAGGGTTCTTTCCTGTGTTACAAGGTGTGAAGTTGAGTCAGACTCAATTCCCGACCACTGCAGAAGATAGAGAGAAAATGGAAGTCATTCCCTCTGCTTCAGCCATAGGTTCTATCATGTATGCAATGTTGTGTACCAGACCTAATGTGTGCCTTGCTATTAGTCTAGCAGGGAGGTACCAAAGTAATCCAGGAGTGGATCACTGGACAGCGGTCAAGAACATCCTGAAATACCTGAAAAGGACTAAGGATATGTTTCTCGTTTATGGAGGTGACAAAGAGCTCATCGTAAATGGTTACGTCGATGCAAGTTTTGACACTAATCCGGATGACTCTAAGCCACAAACCGGATAGATACTTTTATTAAATGGTGGAGCTGTCAGTTGGTGCAGTTCCAAGCAGAGCGTCGTGGCAGGATCTACATGCGAAGCGGAGTACATAGCTGCTTCAGAAGCAGCAAATGAAGGAGTCTGGATGAAGGAGTTCATATCCGATCTAGGTGTCATACCTAGTGCATCGGGTCCAATGGAAATCTTTTGTGACAGTACTGGTGCAATTGCCTTGGCAAAGGAATCCAGATTTCACAAGAGAACCAAGCACATCAAGAGACGCTTCAATTCCATCCACGATCAAGTCAAGGAGGGAGACATAGAGATTTTCAAGATACATATGGATCTGAATGTTGCAGACCCATTGACTAAGCCTCTCTCACGAGCAAAATATGATCAGCACCAAGTCTCCATGGGTGTTAGAATCATTACAATGTAATCTAGATTATTGACTCTAGTGCAAGTGGGAGACTGAAGGAAATATGCCCTAGAGGCAATAATAAAGTTTTTTATTTATATTTCCTTATATCATGATAAATGTTTATTATTCATGCTAGAATTGTATTAATCAGAAACTTAGTACATGTGTGAATACATAGACAAATAGAGTGTCACTAGTATGCCTCTACTTGACTAGCTCATTGATCAAAGATAGTTAACTTTCCTAGCCGTGGACAAAGAATTGTCATTTGATAAACGGGATCACATCATTAGAGAATGATGTGATTGACTTGACCCATCCGTTAGCTTAGCACGATGATCGCTTAGTTTACTACTATTGCTTTCTCCATAACTTATACATGTTCCTATGACTATGATATTATGCAACTCCCGAATACCTGAGGAACACTTAGTGTGCTATCAAACGTCACAACGTAACTGTGTGACTATAAAGATGCTCTACAGGTGTCTCCGATGGTGTTTGTTGAGTTGGCATAGATCAAGATTAGGATTTGTCACTCCGTGTATCGGAGAGGTATCTCTGGGCCCTGTCGGTAATGCACATCACTATAAGCCTTGCAAGCAATGTAACTAATGAGTTATTTATGCGATGTAGCATTACGTAACAAGTAAAGAGACTTGCCAGTAATGATATTGAACTAGGTATGATGATACCGACGATCCAATCTCGGGCAAGTAACATACCGATGACAAAGGGAACAACGTATGTTGTTATGCAATTTGACCGATAAAGATCTTCGTAGAATATGTAGGAACCAATATGAGGATCCAGGTTCCACTATTGGTTATTGACCGGAGATGAGTCTCGGTCATCTCTACATAATTCTCGAACCCGTAGGGTCCGCACGCTTAACGTTCGGTGACGATCAGTATTATGAGTTTATGTGTTTTGGTTTACCAAAGGTTGTTTGGAGTCCGGAATATGATCACGGACATGACAAGGAGTCTCGAAATGGTTGAGACATAAAGATTGATATATTGGATGACTATGTTTGGACATCGGAATGGTTCTGGGTGAGTTCGGGCATATACCGGAGTACCGGGACGTTACCGGAACCCCCCGGGAAGTATATGGGCCTTATTGGGCCATAGTGGGAGAGAGGAGAAGGGAGCCTAGGAGGGGGCAGCCCCCCCTTTCCTTCCCCCTCTCTCCCCCTTCCTTCCTCTCCTAATCCAACTAGGGAAGGGGGAATCCTACTCCTGGTGGGAGTATGACTCCCTTGGGCGCGCCATAGAGGGTCGGCCCCTCCCCCTCCTCCACTCCTTTATATACGGGGGAGGGGGCACCCCATAGACACACAAGTTGACAATTGTCTTAGCTGTGTGCGATGCCCCCCTCCACCATAATCCACCTTGGTCATATCGTTGCAGTGCTTAGGCAAAGCCCTATTCCGGTAACTTCATCAACACCGTCATCACGCCGTCGTGCTGACAAAACTCACCCTCGACACTCAGCTGGATCTAGAGTTCGCGGGACGTCATCGAGCTGAATGTGTGCAGACCGCGGAGCTGTCGTACCTTCGGTGCTAGGATCGGTCGGATCGTGAAGACTTTCGACTACATCAACCGCGTTGTCATAACGCTTCCACTTACGGTCTACGAGGGTACGTGGATAACACTCTTTCCCCCTCGTTGCTATGCATCACCTAGATGGATCTTGCGTGTGCGTAGTATTTTTTTGAAATTACTGTGTTCCCCAACAATTACATCTTGTAGTTGATTACTATAAGGTCTATTTGGTGGAAGATTATATGTTTAGATCCAATATGCTATTTAATACCCCTCTGATCTTGAGCTTGATTATAATTTGTGAGTAGTTACTTTTGTTCTTGAGGTCACGGGAGAAATCATGTTGCAAGTAATCATGTGAATTTTCTCGTAGTTGCGGATGCGTGCAGGAGGGTTAATCATAAGTAGGAGGTTTGTTCAAGTAAGAATAGCACCTAAGCACTGGTCCACCCACATATCACATTATTAAAGTACCGAACACGAATTAAGCCAACATCATGAAAGTGACTAGATGAAATTCCTGTGTACCCTCAAGAAAGCTTTGCTTATCATAAGAGACAGTTTTAGCCTGTCCTTTGCCTCAAAAGGATTGGTCTACCTTCCTGCACCTTTGATACTATTATCGTTACTTGCTCATTACAAATTATCTTGCTATCAAAATATTCTATTACTTACAATTTTAGCACTTACAGACATTGCCTTACTGAAAACTACTTGTCATTTCCTTCTGCTCCTCGTTGGGTTCGGCACTCTTACTTATCGAAAAGATCTAAAATTGATCCCCTAAACTTTTGGGTCATCAAGGCTATTTTCTGGCGCCGTTTCTAGGGAGTGAAGTGCCTTTGGTAAGTGGAATTTGGTAAGGAAACATTTATATAGTGTGCTGAAATTTATTGTCACTTGTTACGATGGAAAACAATCCTTTGAGGGGTTTGTTCAGGGTATCTTCACCTCGACCGGAAACACAATTAGCTACCCCTCAACCTACTGCGCCTACTAAAAATATTAAATATGAAATTCCTTCGGGTATTATAGAACAACTACGAGCTAAACCTTATGAAGGAGATGGAACCGAACATCCTGATATGCACTTGATATATGTAGAACAAATTTGTGGATTGTTCAAGCTTGCAGGTTTAGCCACAGATGAAGTTATGAAGGAGGTTTTCCCTTTATCTTTTAAGGTAAAAGCATTGGCATGGTATAGGCTATGCGATGATATTGGATCTTGGAATTGGAATCGATTGAATTGGTGTTCCATCAAAAAAATTATCCTATGCATCTAGTTCATCATGATCGGATTTATATATATAATTTTTGGCCTCGTGAAGGAGAAAGTGTCGCTCTAGCTTGGTGGAGGCTTAAGTCAATGTTACATTCATGGCAAAATCATGAGCTTTCAAGAGAAATTATTATCCAGAACTTTTATGCTTGGCTTTCTCATAATGATCAAACCATGCTTGATACCTCTTGTGCTGGTTCTTTTATGAAGAAGACTATTGAATTCTGGTGGGATATTTTGCAAATAATTAAACGCAATCTGAAGATTGGCAGCTCGACGAAGGTAAAGAGTCATGTATTAAACTTAAGTATGATTGTGTTAAATCTTTTATGGATACCGATGCTTTTCAAAAGTATAGCACTAAATATGGACTTGATTCTGAGATAGTAGCCTCCTTCTGTGAATCATCTGCTACTCATGTTGATATCCCTAAAGATAAGTGGTTTAAATATCACCCACCTATTAAATAAGAAATCAAAGAACCGGTACCAGTTAAAGAAGAAACTATACTTTACAATGTTGATCCAGTTGTTCCTTCTGCTTATATCGAGAAACCACCTTTCCCTGTTAGGATAAAGGAACGTGTTAAAGTTTCAACTGTGGTCAACAAAAGCTATATTAGAAAACCTAAACCTGAAGAACAAATTAAAGTAGAACCTAGTATTGCTATGGTTAAAGATATCTTGGAAGAACATGTAGATGGGCATGTTATTTACTTTTGTGAAGAAGCTGCTAGAATTGCCAAACTTGATAAAAAAGGATGAACATAGACCTGTTGTTGGCATGCCCGTTGTCTCAGTTAAAATAGGAGATCATTGTTATCATGGTTTATGTGACATAGGTGCTAGTGTCAGTGTTCTTCCTTACACTTTATATCAAGAAACTATGAATGACATATCACCTGCAGAGATAGAAGACATAGATGCTACTATCAAACTTGCTAATAGTGACACTATCTCACCAATTGGGATTGTTAGAGATGTTGAAGTCTTGTGTGGGAAAATAAAATACCCTACTGATTTTCTTGTTCTTGGTTCCCCACAAGATGACTTTTGTCCTATTATATTTGGTAGACCTTTCTTGAACACCGTTAATGCTAAAATAGATTGTAAGAAACAAATTGTTGGTGTTAGTTTTGGTGATGAGTCTCATGAGTTTAATTTTTCCAAGTTTAGTAGAAAGCTTCATGAAAAAGAATTGCCTAGTAAGGATGAACTAATTGGTCTTGCTTCTATTGTTGTGCCTCCTACTGATCCTTTAGAACAATATTTGCTAGACCATGAAAATGATTTACATATGCATGAACGAAATGAAATAGATAAGATTTTCTTTGAACAACGTCCTCTGCTTAAACACAATTTGTCTATTGAAACTCTAGGAGGTCCTCCTCCACCTAAAGGAGATCTTGTGTTTAAATTAAAATAATTGCCAGACACTTTGAAATATGCTTATCTTGATGAAAAGAAGATATATCCTGTTATTATTAGTGCTAACCTTTTAGAACATGAAGAAGAAAGATTATTCAAAGTTCTAAGGAAGCACCGAGCTGCTATTGGATATAATCTTGATGATTTAAAGGGAATTAGTCCCACTCTATGTCAGCACAAAATTAATATGGAACCTAATGCTAAACCCGTTGTTGATCACCAACGTCGGTTAAATCCAAAAATGAAGGAACTGGTAAGAACGGAAATCTTAAAACTTCTGGAAGCAGGTATAATCTATCCTATAGCTGATAGCAGATGGGTAAGTCATGTTCATTGTGTCCCTGAGAAAGGAGGTATAACTATTGTTCCTAATGATAAGAATGAACTTATTCCACGAAGAATTGTTACAGCCTATAGAATGGTAATTGATTTTAGAAAATTAAACAAAGCAACTAGAAAAGATAATTACCCTCTGCCTTTTATTGATCAAATGCTTGAAAGATTGTCTAAGCACACACATTTTTTCTTCCTTGATGGATACTTTGGTTTTTCAAAAATGCATGTTTCTCAACCTGATCAAGAAAAGACCACTTTTACTTGTCCCTTTGGAACCTATGCTTATAGACGTATGCTTTTCAGTTTATGTAATGCACCTGCTACTTTTCAAAGATGTATGACTGCTATATTCTTTGACTTTTGTGAAAAGATTATTGAGGTTTTCATGGATGACTTATTTGTTTATGGGAAGTCTTTTGATGATTATTTAAGCAATCTTGATCGAGTTTTGCAGAGATGTGAACAAACAAATCTTGTCTTAAATCGGGAGAAGTGCCACTTTATGGTTAATGAAGGCATTGTCTTGGCTCATAAAATTTCTGAAAGAGGTATTGAAGTGGACAAAGCAAAGGTTGATGCAATTGAGAAAATGCCATGTCCAAAAGATATAAAAGCTATTCGTAGTTTCTTAGGTCATGCTGGTTTCTATAGGAGATTTATCAAAGACTTTTCTAAAATTTCTAGGCCTCTTACGAATCTTTTGCAAAAGGATATTCCTTTATTTTTGATGATGATTGTTTATAAGCCTTTGAAATACTCAAGAAAGCCTTAATTTCTGCACCTAATGTTCAACCACTTGATTGGAACTTGCCTTTTGAAATTATGTGTGATGCTAGTGATTATGTTGTTGGTGCTGTTCTAGGACAGACAAAGAGTTGATAAGAAATTGAATGTTATTCATTATGCTAGTATAACTCTAGACAGTGCTCAATGAAACTATGCTACTACTGAAAAAGAATTCTTAGCAGTGGTGTTTGCTTGTGATAAATTTAGACCTTATATTGTTGATTCTAAAGTAATTGTTCACACCGATCGTGCTGCTATTAAATATCTTATGGAAAAGAAAGATGGTAAACCTAGACTTATTCGATGGGTTCTCTTGTTACAAGAATTTGATTTACATATCATTGATAAAAAAGGAGATGAGAAGTAGCTGATAATTTATCTAGGCTTGAGAATGTGCCTGATGACCCACTACCTATTGATGATAGTTTTCCTTATGAGCAGTTAGCTGCAATAAATGTTGCTCATAGTACTCCTTGGTATGCTAACTATGCTAATTACATTGTTGCTAAATATTTACCACCTAGCTTTACATATTAACAAAAGAAAAAATTCTTCTATGATTTAAGACATTACTTTTGGGATGACCCACATCTTTATAAAGAAGGAGTAGATGGTATTATTAGACGTTGTGTACTTGAGCATGAACGGGAACAAATCCTATGGAAATGTCACTCTGAAGCTTATGGAGGGCATCATGTTGGAGATAGGACTTCTCACAAGGTATTGCAATCTAGATTTTATTGGCCTACTCTCTTCAAGGATGCCTGTAAGTTCGTCTTATCTTGTGATCAATGTCAAAGAATAGGTAACATCGCTAAGCGTCAAGAAATGCCTATGGCTTATTCACTTGTTGTTGAACCGTTTGATGTTTGGGGATTTGATTACATGGGACCTTTTCCTTCCTCTAATGGGTATACACATATTTTGGTTGCTGTTGATTATGTTACTAAATGGGTAGAAGCTATTCCAACCAGTAGTGATGATCACAACACCTCTATTAAAATTCTTAAGGAAGTTATTTTCCCAAGATTTGGAGTCCCTAGATATTTGATGACTGATGGTGGTTCACACTTTATTCATGGTGCTTTCCGTAAAATGCTTGCCAAGTATGATGTTAACCATAGAATTGCATAACCTTATCATCCTTAGTCTGTTGGTCAAGTTGAACTTAGCAATAGGGAAATAAAATTAATTTTGCAAAAGACTGTCAATAGGTCCAGGAAGAATTGGTCTAATAAATTAGATGATGCACTTTGGGCTTATAGAACAGCATATAAAAATCCTATGGGTATGTCTCCTTATAAAATGGTTTATGGAAAAGCTTGTCATTTGCTTCTTGAGTTAGAACATAAAGCATATTGGGCAATCAAAGAGCTCAACTATGATTTCAAACTTGCTGGTGAAAATAAGGAGGCACGTCTATGACACGAGAGAGGAGAAGGGAGCCTAGGAGGCCCCCCCCAAGCCCAATCCGAATTGGGTGGGGGCGCCCCCCCCCCCCCTTCCTTCCCCCTCTCTCCCCCTTCCTTCCTCTCCTAATCCAACTAGGGAAGGGGGGAATCCTACTCCCGGTGGGAGTACGACTCCCTTGGGCGCGCCATAGAGGGCCGGCCCCTCCCCTTCCTCCACTCCTTCATATACGGGGGGAGGGGGGCACCCCATAGACACACAAGTTGACAATTTTCTTAGCTGTGTGCGGTGCCCCCTCCACCATAATCCACCTCGGTTATATCGTTGCAGTGCTTAGGCGAAGCCCTGTTTCGGTAGCTTCATCAACACCATCATCACGCCGTCGTGCTGAAAAAACACACCCTCGACACTCAGCTGGATCTAGAGTTCGCGGGACGTCACCGAGCTGAACGTGTGCAGACCACAGAGTTGTCGTACCTTTGGTGCTAGGATCGGTCGGATCGTGAAGACGTTTGACTACATCAACCGTGTTGTCATAACGCTTCCGCTTACGGTCTACGAGGGTACGTGGATAACACTCTTTCCCCCTCGTTGCTATGCATCACCTAGATGGATCTTGCGTGTGTGTAGGTTTTTTTTTGAAATTACTGCTTCCCCAACAATTACATCTTGTAGTTGATTACTATAAGGTTTATTTAGTGGAAGATTATATGTTCAGATCCAATATGCTATTTAATACCCCTCTGATCTTGAGCATGATTATCATTTGTGAGTAGTTACTTTTGTTCTTTAGGTCACGGGAGAAATCATGTTGCAAGTAATCATGTGAATTTGATATGTGTTCGATATTTTGATAGTATGTATGTTGTGATTCCCTTAGTGGTGTCATGTGAACGTCGACTACATGACACTTCACCATATTTGGGCCTAAGGGAATGCATTGTGGAGTAGCAATTAGATGATGGGTTGCGAGAGTGACAGAAGCTTAAACCCCAGTTTATGCGCTATTCCGTAAGGGACCGATTGGATCCAAAAGTTTAATTCTATGGTTTGAATTTATTGTTAATACTTTTCTCGTTGTTGTGGATGTGTCGGAGTAAATAGCCATGGGTAGCCTAGCCGGCTTCCCCTGGCCCTTCTGAAAAAAGTTGCGAGCCCGCCCGGCTCCCAAGAATCCAAGACGTGGGGCCGCCTTCCCCTTGTTGGCCGCCACCCAGGCCGGCTTTCGGAAGGCGGTCCGACTTTAGCCCTCATGAGAAGGCCGACTCCAAGAAGCCGGCCATGAGAAGGCCGACTCCAAGAAGCCGGCTCCCCATAAAGCGGTCGAGACCGTACCCACCAAAGTTTGCACCCACCTAACGGCGGTGCGATGGGGCGTGGCTACAGTAAAGCTTGCCACCCCCGAATCCCAGAGCACGCCTGGCATAGTGCGTCGTACAGGGTAGGCATGACCCGTCCGGCACGGCGCTGTTGCCATGTTGACCCTGGCATCACCCACGACGGGCCGCCAGCGTGGCCCACAGACGGTGGGCCCCTTTGAGCAGAGAGACACCCGAAGGCGGCCACGCCTCCAACCAGTCGGCCCAAGACGGAGCCGGCTCCCCACAGCCGGCTTGCCGCCTCCCTCGAAGAGGACGCCCCATTAAGGAGACAAGATGCGGTAAGGCTACAGCGATCGCCTAACAGGCGGCGGTACTGTAGCCGCGCTTACCACGATGAAGCTCACGTCAACAAGATGGAGCCACAGTAACCAGCCGCCGACCAGGCCCTGGACAGTGGGGCCTGCCTGTCGACCAAGGAGCCGGCAGCCGGCGGGACCCACCAGTCGGCGGGCCCCAGCAGCCGGCGCAGAAGCCGGCAAGCGCAGTCACAGACGGCTGGGCCCCGCGCCCAGTCGGATTACCATTGTACCCCCGGGGGGTAGGCCTATATAAACCCCCCGGAGCACCCATGCAAAGGGTTTGACCCCCTGCTAGTCTTAGACACCACAGAAGGAGAGGAAACAGGCTAGCCGTGCCCTTCTTCCTCCTCCCACCAAACAGCTCAAGGAGCGTTGTGTTGCTACTTGATTCATCTAGTGAACATGCGGAGACCCCGCAGAGCAGCAGTAGGGGTGTTATCTCCATGGAGAGCCCCGAAGCTGGGTAAGATCCGTCGCGTGCATGTCTTCGCCTTATCCCGTTTCCAGGCACCGGCGATGTCTTATTGGCTCCCACAATGATAAGCCACCCGTTGGCATATGTCGCACCTACCACCCGACATTTGGCGCCCACCGTGGGGCCAGGTGCACCGTCGTCCGGAGACCTGTTCTGGACGGGAACCCTCTTCCTCCCCAGCGAGCGTAGCCAGCCTGGCACGCCCGATGGCGCTTGCCATGACGCGCTGCAAGGCGTCACCAGCATCTGTGCGGCGAGCAGCCTCGCCGATCTCCTCGACGAAACTCTCATCCCCGACGAGCTCGCCTCCGATGCGGGCACCGACCACCTCGCCAACCTTCTCGGCCAGCTCCATGTCTCCAGCGAGCCCGCCGCGGACCTGGAGTCGGTCGGCTCCACCGACCCGATGCCCTTCGACTCCGACACGGCCTCCTACGACACCTTCCCCACCAACGTCACGATCTACAACGACCCGCTTCCTCAAGCCGACGGTCGTGACGCTGCCACCACCGAAGTGATGGTTGTCGGCCACGGCGGCCCGGCCGGCGAAAGCACCCACGACGCCCCGCACGTGGCGGCCCATGACTTATCTACCCCCCTCCCGGCTGATGCCGGCGACGAAGCACTGGAGGCACGCTGCCTCGCCCTCCTCGCGGAGGGCCGGAGGCTGGCTTCCGTGAGACGCCTCACTGAGGCCTACCAGCGCGAAGCTGACCGCGCCGCCTTCGGCACGCCGGCCCCGGGCGGGCCAAGCCGGGCCGGCCTTGTCAAGCAACGCGGTGCCGTCATCGCTGACACGCTGGGAGTTGACCGCCCGGTCTATGCCACTCCGCTCGAGAACTTGCGCGCCGCCCAGGCGGCCGTAGACGAGATAGACGGTTTGGAGGCCGAAGACCTCCCCCACATGACCCGGCGCATCCAGCAACTGATTGACGCAGCCGCGCAGTGGCACGAAGCAGACGCCCGCGCGGGAAGCCCTCCCCCGCGTCGGGATCACGGCGCGACGTCCCGGACGCCGGCTACGAGCGACACTCGCACGCGGCGCGAGAAAGAGCCGGCTGCCAGCCGTAGCCGGACCCGGATCTCCATCGAGCGAGACGCGGACGGTCATCCCCGAGCCATGGAATGGCGGGGCGACCCGCCTCCGCCTCCGCCCCGTGGAGAGAGATATCCCGCCCCGCCGCCAGTGGCGCACCCGACTCTCAGCGGCCGGCTAGGCCGCCGCGAAGGAATCGGCGAGAACAACGCCCGCCATCGGATCGACCGCTTGGTGCGATCCCTGGCGTTGGAAGAAGACGACGATGTCGGCCCGCCTTGTTTCAGCCCCCGCATCCGCGACGAGCCCTTTCCCAAAGGGTTCTCGCTCCCAAGAGACACGCCCAAGTACAACGGCTCCGTGAAGCCGGAAGATTGGTTGATCGACTACTCCACAGCGGTTAGCATAGCCAACGGCAACCGGCGCGTTGCCGTGAAGTACGTGCCCCTCATGCTGCAAGGCACGGCGCGGACCTGGCTCAACAGCCTCAAGCCGCGCAGCATCAACAGCTGGCTAGATTTCACAGAAGCCTTCATCCGCAACTTCACCAGCACCTACAAGCGGGCTCCCAAGCCCAGACAGCTCTCCTTGTGCGTACAAGGCCCCGCCGAGTCCACTCGCGATTACCTCACGCGTTGGGCCGAGCTCCGCAACTCCTGTGAAGGGGTGCACGAGGTGCAAGCCATAGAATACTTCACAGCCGGATGCCGAGAAGGCACCCTCCTCAAACACAAGCTCCTCTGCGACGAGCTGGCTACCCTCGACGAGCTTCTGGACATAGCGGACAAGTACGCCACCGCCGACTCCTCGATGAAGACAGAGCTTCGGGTAGACGCGTCCGGAAAGGTGCTCAACCCAGCGCCCAAGACGCCGGCTGGGGATTCCGGCCGACACCCCAACTCGAACGACCACAAGCGCAAGGGCCCCGCGCCGCCTCCCGCCAGCCGACAGGTGGCCACAGTCGAAGACGCGCCGCCTGAAGAGCGACCGGCGCCCAAGAAACCCAAGGGCGGCAGGGCGGCTTGGCAGCCGGCTTTCTCCTACGAGCAAACTCTCGACGCCCCTTGCAAGTTCCACAGCGGCGCGAAGCCGTCCAACCACACGACCCGGAAGTGTCATTGGCTCACCCGAATCTCTAAGGGCGAGGGTCTCTTGCCGCCTCCGCCTGCCGGCCCGCCGCCTCCGGCCCCGCCGCCTCCAGCCGCTCGGCCCGCAGTCGGAGCCGTGCATGACGAGTTCCCTGACGAGCAAGCAACCTACATCGTCTTTACAAGCCAGCCCGAAGACCGGCGCAGCAAGCGCCAAGAGCGCCAGGAAGTTAGCGTGGTCGCTGCCAACCCCGCCAGACACATGCATTGGTCAGAAAAGCCCATTAGCTGGAGCCGGGCCGACCATCCGGAGGTGATGCCGTCTCCCGGCTCTTATGCTCTGGTCCTGGAAGCCACCCTTGCGACGGATAGACGCGCCGCCCGCTTCTCCCGTGTGTTGATAGACGGCGGGAGAAGCATCAACATCCTGTACCATGACACCCTAGAGAAACTAAATGTCAAGACGAAGCAGCTCGTGCCTACACGGATAGTGTTTCATGGCATCGTACCCGGCCTGTCCTGCGCCCCCATTGGCAAAATCAAGATTGATGTACTTTTTGGGGACAAGGAGCATTTCCGCCAGGAAGCGATCTGGTTTGAAGTGGTGGACCTGGAGAGCCCTTACCATGCATTGCTTGGCCGACCTGCCTTGGCCAAATTCATGGCAGTTCCCCACTATGCATACCTCAAGATGAAGATACCAAGCACCAAAGGCGTCATCACCATAGCCAGCGATTACAAGAAGTCCTCTGAGTGCGCAGCAGCCAGCAGCCGGCTAGCCGAGTCCCTTGTGATCGCCGAAGAGAAGAAGATGCTGGACCGAGTCGTGGCCATAGCCGGCAAACAGTCGGCCGTGACCCCCGACCCCAAGGAGCATGACGCTCAAGGATCTTTCCAGCCGGCCAAGGAGACGAAGAAGATACCTCTTGACCCCGAGCATCCAGAGAGGTTTGCCGTCATCGGGGCAAACCTGAACAGCAAATAGGAAGGCGAGCTTGCCGATTTCCTCCATGAGAATCGGGACATCTTTGCATGGTCCCCCAACGACATGCCGGGTGTTTCGAGGAAATTCGCCGAGCACAAACTACACGTTCGAGAAGAAGCAAAGCCAGTCAGACAACCCCTTCGCCGGCTGTCGGAGGAGAAATGCAGGATTGTAGGGGAGGAGATAGCCCGGCTCTTGGCGGCCGGCTTCATCATGGAAGTTTTCTTTCCAGAGTGGCTCGCCAACCCGGTCCTTGTGCTAAAGAAGAACAACAAGTGGCGCATGTGTATAGACTACACGAGCCTCAACAAGGCATGCCCCAAAGATCCTTTTGCCCTGCCAAGGATTGACCAAGTGATAGACTCCACAGCCGGATGCGAGCTGTTGAGTTTCTTGGATGCTTACTCCGGATATCATCAGATAAAGCTAGACCCGGACGACCGCCTGAAAACCGCCTTCATCACGCCATTTGGAGCCTTCTGCTACCTGACCATGACATTCGGCTTGAGAAATGCCGGTGCCACCTTTCAGCGTTGCATGCAGAAGTGCCTCCTCAAGCAACTCGGCAGAAACGCTCACGTTTACGTGGACGACATCGTGGTGAAGACGGAGAAGCGCGGCACCTTGCTGGGAGACCTCAAGGAAACGTTTGAGAACTTACGTCGGTTCCAAATCAAGCTCAACCTCGAGAAATGCGTGTTCGGAGTGCCAGCCGGCCAGCTCCTAGGCTTCCTGGTCTCCGAACGCGGCATCGAATGCAACCAGGTGAAGATCAAGGCCATCGAGAGAATGGCGATCCCCACCAAGCTTCGAGACATTCAGAAGTTCACCGGGTGCTTAGCCTCCTTGAACCGCTTCATCAGCCGGCTCGGAGAGAAAGCTCTCCCCCTCTACCGCCTCATGAAAAAAGCACTCACTTCGAGTGGAACGACCAGGCCGACCAAGCTTTTCACGAGCTGAAGAAGATGCTGGTCACGCCGCCTGTCCTCGCGGCGCCGACTGAGAAAGAGCCCATGCTCCTCTACATCGCCGCAACCAGCCGGGTGGTCAGCACCGTCATCGTAGTCCAGCGCCCAGAAGAAGGCCGAGCCCAACCAGTCCAGAGGCCGGTGTATTATTTGAGCGAGGTGCTTTCTGCCTCAAAGCAGAACTACCCGCACTACCAAAAGATGTGTTACGGCGTGTACTTCACCGCCAAGAAGCTAAAGCCCTACTTTCAAGAGCATCCCGTCACGGTCGTATGCACTGCCCCGCTAGCCGAGATCATAGGCAGCCGGGACGCATCTGGCCGGGTGGCAAAATGGGCCATCGAGCTGGCCCCCTACACGATCTTCTACCAGCCCCGCACTGCCATCAAGTCCCAAGCACTGGCCGACTTCCTCGTCGACTGGGCCGAGACCCAGTACCTGCCGCCGGCTCCCGACTCCACCCATTGGCGCATGCACTTCGACGGGTCCAAAATGCGCACCGGCTTGGGAGCAGGCGTCGTCCTTACCTCTCTGAAAGGCGACAAGCTCAGATACACGCTACAGATCCACTTTTCCGCCTCCAACAATGTGGCCGAGTACGAGGCGCTCATACATGGGCTCCGACTTGCCAAAGAACTTGGCATTCGCCGGATCCTATGTTATGGCGACTCGGACCTGGTGGTCCAGCAATCATCCGGCGACTGGGACGCCAAGGAAGCGAATATGGCGAGCTACCGCTTCCTAGTCCAACAACTCAGCGAATACTTTGAAGGATGCGAGTTCCTCCACGTACCCGAGCCGACAACGAGCCAGCCGATGCCCTGGCTCGAATAGGCTCCACTCGGCAAACAATTCCAACCGGCATCGCTCTCCAACGCCTCCTCAAGCCGTCCATCAAGCCATCTCCAGAGTCTGATTCCATCTTCGTGCCGCCTGACCCCGATGCGGCCAGGTCCGGCTCGAAGAACCAAGTAGGCGACCCCAAGACCCCCGTAGCTGGCCCGGGGACTTCAGCAGCCGGCTCGGGGACTTCGGCGGCCGGCTCGGGGACTTCGGCAGCCGACTCAGGGACTGCGATAGCCGGCCCGGGGACTGCACCAGCGCAACAGCCGGCGGCTAACTCCAGCACCTCACCGCCCAGCCCGCCCACCCTGGTGGTAGTAGCCACATTGGCAGTAGAAGAAATCGTGGCCCCATCATGGGCTCAGTCCATCCTCAACTTCCTAGTAAACCAAGACCTGCCGGCTAACGAAACAAAAGCAAGACAAGTCCAACGTCGAGCCGGAGCATACACAATCGTCAACAAAGAGCTCGTCAAGCGCAGTGTCACTTGAGTCCTCCAACGGTGCGTCGAGCAAGAGAAAGGCATTGCAATCCTCAGAGACATTCACCAAGGAGAATGCAGCCACCATGTGGCCTCAAGATCACTTGTCGCCAAAGCCTTCCGCCATGGTTTCTTCTGGCCGACTGCTTTGGATGATGCCAAAGAACTAGTTAAACATTGCAAGGGGTGCCAAGTCTTCAGCTCCAAGCAACACATGCCGGCCTCGGCACTCAAGACCATTCCCCTCACTTGGCCCTTTGCCGTTTGGGGACTGGACATGGTTGGCCCATTCAAGACGGCGCGCAGTGGCATGACGCATTTGCTCGTCGCCGTGGACAAATTCACCAAGTGGATTGGGGCAAAGACGATCAGGAAGCTGAATGGGCCGACTGTTGTGACATTCATCGCAGACATAACAGCACGGTACGGCGTGCCACACAGCATCATCACCGACAATGGCACGAATTTTTCCAAAGGAGCCCTGGCACGTTTCTACGCAGCCCAAGGCATCCGGCTAGACTTAGCATCCGTCGCCCACCCGCAGTCAAACGGCCAGGTCGAGCGAGCTAACGGCCTCATCCTCTCCGGCATCAAGCCCCGGCTGGTTGTACCTCTGGAGCGCTCAGCCGGCTGTTGGCTCGATGAGCTGCCGGCTGTCCTCTGGAGTCTGCGCACTACACCAAACAAGACAACCGGCTTCACCCCTTTCTTCCTTGTGTATGGTGCCGAGGCGGTCATCCTAACTGACAGCAAATTCGACTCGCCTCGAGTAACCATGTACACGGAAGCGGAGGCCGAGGAAGCACGAGAAGACGGCGTCGACCTGCTGGAAGAAAGCCGGCTGTTAGCCCTCGGCCGGTCCGCCATCTACCAGCAGGGTTTGCACCGCTACCACAGCCGGAAGGTCAGGCCAAGATCCTTCCAAGAGGGTGATCTTGTGCTCCGGCTGATCCAGGGAACAGCCGGCCAGCACAAGCTCTCAGCCCCTTGGGAAGGCCCCTTCGTCATCAGCAGAGCTCTAGGCAACGACTCCTACTACCTGATCGATGCATAGAAGCCGAAGGCACGCAAGAGAGACGACTCCGGCAAGGAGTCAGAACGACCATGGAACGCCAACCTCCTTCGAAGGTTTTATAGTTGAAAGGCAGTATGTATCACGCTAACTTTTGTATTAAGTACAAGACAACAGGCCCCCCGAGGAGGGCTCAGGGACTGCCATCCCTTATTTATGAATGAAAAGTATCATGCTTATGACCTTGTCATTTCATTTACTTGTTCCGTCCGGCACCGGGTTTGACTAGTCGGCTCGGGGACTGGCCGACTGGAGTTATATTAGAAGTCCTACCCGCAGTCAGACAAGTAGTGTGCCGGCTCGCAAGCCTTCTCTTGCCAAAGCCGCAGTTCGAAGAATCGGCTGTCCGGCTGGCAAGAGTTAAAGGCAGGAACGGGCGCCCACACGAAAAACGGCTAGGGACTAACGGACTAATATAACAAAAGCCAGTTTTTCTCACACCACCGACTGGCTACCAGAGTAGCCGGCCGGCTGGTTTCCATTCACTTCACTTCAATCCAAGAAAGCTCAAGTACTTGCCTCCCCAAAGAGGGAAGGCGGCAAAGGAAAAAGCCTAAGGATAAAAAAGCACACACGAATGGAAACCAAACATGCACATGATAATATTTACATAAAAAGACCTCCGAGAGGCTAGCATTCAACATAGTTTGGATACACCCCCAGTGGGTGGAACTGCGAAAACTTAACAAAGATTGTTCAAAGACAACAAAGCAGGAAAGATAAAGACGGCAGGTCAAGCTGGCGGAGCGGCCGACGAGCCAGACTGGTTGGCGGAGACGGTCGTGCCGGCTGAAGGAGCGGCCGGCTGACGAACTTTAGCTTGGTCGCCGCCTCCCGCAGAGGGCGCGCTTCCACGCGCCTCGTTGCTGGAGGCACGGTCGGCCTGAGGTCAGCCAATTGTTCCACCAGCCGGCTCGACGTCTTCGCCATCCTCTTCGTCATCCTCGCCTTCGTCGTTGGAGGCAATCTCCTCCGCCGAGTCCCCGCCCACCGCCGGGTTCAGCCCGAACCACTCCTCCGGCTGAGCAACACCGTCATCATCGATTTCGGGTGCGAAAACGCTGATGTCGGTGCATTCGGCGATCGTCGAAGCTCGCTGGGCGATAGCCGGCCTCACCTCTTCCAGCTCCGCGTCGGCCTCCATCCGCCAAGTGCGCAGCTGGTCCAGGCTCAGCCCTGGGTACCAAGCCCGAACGAACTCCAACGCCCGCCCGGCTCCGAGGCGGGCCGCCGACGCCTTCCAAGCCTCAAAGCGACCGACTGCGACCTCCAGCCAGTCGGCAGTTCGGCTTGGGGTGCGGGGGATCGTCTTGCCGGGCCAGAGGACGGCCAGCACTTGCGCCCCGGCGCGTTGGAGCCGACGAAGCATCCGATGAGCCGGCTGCAACCGCGCCTGGACAGCCAAGAGCTGCTCCTCGAGCATCCGGTTCGCATCCGGCGCGATGTTGGCCCCCGCCTGATGACGCGCCTCGTGATGGGCCTCAATGCTTTGGGCGGCGAAGGCGGAGTAGCCCGGGAAGTAATCTGCAAGAAACAATGAGCAGCAGCTCAGGATAAGCCAAAACCCAGGCGGCGAGGGGCATGAGAAGGGCTAAGAAGGCGACTTACCATCGATCAAGTCCTCGATCCGGCCGAAGCCTTCGTCCAGGGCTCGTCGGGTCTCAGACCAGCTCGCCGCCTCGGTCTCATACTCCGCCTTCAAGGCGGCTTCGCTTTCCTACGCCGCCTGCAGGGCCGCTTTGTGGCTCTCCTCTTGGTCGGCCAGCTTCCTGGCTAGGCGATCCCGTTCATGGACCAAGGCGGCGCACTCGGCCTCCTTGGTATGAAGGGCGGCTTTCGCTTCGCCGAGCTCCTTCCTCAAGTCGGCGTTGGCCCCTGAAAACAAAGAAAAGAAAAAACAATAAGAAAAGAGTCGTCAAGAAAGATCCGACCCGACTGCGCAGCAGTCGGCCCGAATCTCGGGGACTACACCCAGTGGGTGCACTGACGCGCCCCCACAGGAGACAGACAAAATCGAGTACTTACTTCGGCTGTCGGCTAGGTCGTCGGTCCGCCGGCTCAACTCCTGAGCCTGGGAGTTGAAGGCGGCAGCAGGAAGGTTGTGGTATTCCTGAAAGTTCAGAAAAAAGCAAAGTAAGGTAGCCGTCGAGAAAGATCCGACCCGACTGCGCAGTAGTCGGCCAGAATCTCGGGGACTACACCCAGTGGGTGCGCTGACGCGCCCCCACGGAAGAAATTAAGAAAACAAAGCAGCCAGGAATGAAGGACTCACCCGGATAGTGGCTCGCGTTGACAAGAACTCCTGGGTGAACTGTTGCAGCCGGCTCCAGACCCCTTGAGCCGCCACATTCAGCTCGCCAGTCCCCCCGCTGGGAGTCCACTCGGACGTGGCAGTGCTGGCCGCCTCCAGGTCTTCCGCCGACTGGCCGGCGCCCGTGACACGGCGCAACTCCGGCAGAGCGGCGCCTCCCCCTGCGTGTCGGCTCGCCGCCGGCTGCACCTCAAGGCCGGCTCTGTTCTCCGGCTCATCTCCGGCCGGCCCCTCTGGTGCCACTGACGATTGAACGCCTTGACCCGCTCCGGTTGGCGCTGCTGGCAGCGCTCTCCCCGCAAAGGCCACGGGGTCTTCCCCCCTCTCCATCAGCGGCGGGTCTTGGACGATCTCCTCCGCCAGGGGCAATGGGATATCGGGGGCTACGGCTTGGAGAGGAATGGCGAGCAGTGGAGGCTGGTTGCGCGAGCTTTCCGCCTCCGTCTCCGCGGTAGCCGCCTCCGTCTGGGCCTTGGCTGCCGCGTCAGCCTGCTCCCTCATCGCCTGGGCGGCCGCCTTCTCCGCCGCCTCGCGCTCCTCCCGCGCTTCGCGGGCGTTCCGCTCTGTGGCTTCCCTGAGATCGGCGCGGGGGTCCACGTGGCGGGAGCTCGAAGACCATCCAGCCGGCCCCACGACGGAGCCGCCCGGACCCCGCTCAAGGGAAAGCGGCGCCCTGTCCAGCAAGCGAGAAAAAGTTAAGAAGAATATTCGAAGAGAAAGGGAATGATGACAAGCATATGGCAAGGCAATCGAAGACTTACGCTGAGACCGCTGGAGGCTGCTTCACCGCCTTGCAGAAGAGGGCCGCTTTCGCAGCCGCCTCGTCTCGCTTGGTCGCTGCGGCGGAGGCTTTGGGCTTCTTCGGCCGACTGCCAAAGAGGCCTGAAGTGGCCCGGCGTTTCTGCGCGCCGCCGCTGGCCGCCGGCGCGACAGATGAGCCCGCGCCCTGATGGTCGGCCGCCGGCTGGCGACGCGGGGCGACTTCTGCTTCGAATTCGTCCGGCCAGTCCTCAAAGCTCGCGGTGAACCTTGAGCCTCCGGGCTCGGCGTTGTCCCCCACCACGGCGTCTTCCATGGCGGCCGCCCCCAAGTCCAGGTCGTCAACGTCGTCCACCGTGCGGTCGGGGGCATACTGGCGTTCAATCCCTGCCGCCCCGGCCGGCGGCGCAAGAAGAGGGTTCTGCTCAAAGAACCGACTGGTCAGAAGCCGGCCGTCATGAAGCGGCTGACGACAAAAAGAAGATAGAGAGAGAAGCTTACCATGGGCGGAGGATTGGCGCGAGAATACGGCACCTTGCCGTACTGCCAGTCCCCGGCGAGCTTGCAGTTGGCGATGTAGTTAACCATGAGCGCCACCTTCGCGTGGGGCATGTCCCATGTGCTCAGCCGGCTTGGGTCAAAGCGGCCGCTCATCTGACACATCATGTGGGGCCGGCTTTGGAGAGGAAGGATCTGGCACTCCACGAAGGCGGCCACCAAGTCGGCCCCGCGCAGGCCTTCTGAGTGAATCATCACCCGAAGCCGGGAGATGGCGGCGTTCCCGGCCGGAGACAGTGACCGGGACCGGAAGCTCCACGAGGGCTGCCTCCCAGCCGGCGGGCCGGCTACGTAAGCCGGCAGGTTGATGTAGTCTCCTTGCTCGGCGACGTTCTTCACGTAGAAATACGACCTCTGCTAGACCTTCACCGACTGGATCAGGGGGATGGACGGGAACGGGTTGTTCTCGCTCGCCCTCCTCATGGAGATGAAGGCCCCGCAGGGGGCGGGCACGCCGGCGACAACTATACCGAGCTTGCTCTGGAAGAACTCTCCCCAGAGTTCCAGCGTGGGGAGTAGCCCCAAGAAGCTTTCGCAGAGGGAGACGAAGGCCGACAGCAGCATCACCGCATTGGGCGTGAGGTGATGCGGCTGGAGGTTGTAGAATTCCAGGAAAGAGTGCAGAAATCCGCTCGCCAGAAGACCGAAGCCGCGCAGGCAATGCGAGCGGAAGACGACCCGCTCGCCCTCCTCCGGTGCCGGCGAGATCTCCTTCGCCGGCGCCAGGCGGACCTATACGAGGTCGGCGCCGGGCAGGCGCCGGGTCTGGCGGAGGAACTCCACATGGTCGTCATGGACGTTGGAGCCGTCCCACGAGCTTGACAACGCCATGGGAGCGAGGCGGTGCAGAGATGTGGCGGCGCTGAGACGGGAAGCTGCGACGGCAGCGAGAGGAAGAAACGAGGGTTAGGAGGGGCGGAGCGGGAGAGAGCGTGCGAACCTCTGTCGCTCTCCCTCCCCCCTACTTATAGGCTCACGTGGCAGAGCCGAGGAGGCGCGGCGTGGGGAAGCGTGGGGATCGATCGTGCCCACTCCCCACGTCCCACGATTATTGAGCCTTAACGGCGAAACAGAACTGCCTCGAGAAGGCGAGCGGCCCCTGTGGGCCACGGAAGATCCGCGCCCGGACCAAGGCTCGCGAGTGGCGGGCCCGGGCCTGCGGCGGCGTCCCGTCGCGCGCGTGCGCTCGCAGGATCTCGCCGCCACGTGGCCGCGGGAGGGCCCGTAGTCAGCGCGCAGGTCCCCCCTCTCCTCCCGCCTACAGGACGCGGGGCTCTCTGAAGTCGGCATTCGCCCGCTAAGCCGGCTCTTCAGGATGGGAAGCTGACCAAGCTTCTCGTCCCCCTGCTCGCCTCGGAGCTCGATCAGCTTCAGGGACTGCTGTCGGAGTAAATAGCCATGGGTAGCCTAGCCGGCTTCCCCTGGCCCTTCTGAAGAAAGTTGCGAGCCTGCCCGGCTCCCAAGAATCCAAGACGTGGGGCCGCCTTCCCCTTGTTGGCCGCCACCTAGGCCGGCTTTCGGAAGCCGGTCCGACTTTAGACCTCATGAGAAGGCCGACTCCAAGAAGCCAGCTCCCCATAAAGCGGTCGAGACCGTACCCACCAAAGTTTGCACCCACCTAACGGCGGTGCGACGGGGCGTGGCTACAGTAAAGCTTGCCACCCCCGAATCCCGGAGCACGCCTGGCATAGTGCGTCGTACAGGGTAGGCATGACCCGTCCGGCGCGGCGCTATTGCCATGTTGACCCTGGCATCACCCACGACCGGCCGCCAGCGTGGCCCACAGACGGTGGGCCCCTTTGAGCAAAGAGACGCCCGAAGGCGGCCACGCCTCCAACCAGTCGGCCCAAGACGGAGCCGGCTCCCCGCAGCCGGCTTGCCGCCTCCCTCGAAGAGGACGCCCCATTAAGGAGACAAGACGCGGTAAGGCTACAGCGATCGCCTGACAGGCGGCGGTACTGTAGCCGCGCTTACCACAATGAAGCTCACGTCAACAAGATGGAGCCACAGTAACCAGCCGCTGACCAGGCCCTGGACAGTGGGGCCTGCCGGTTGACCAAGGAGCCGGCAGCCGGCAGGACCCACCAGTCGGCGGGCCCCAGCAGCCGGCACAGAAGCCGGCGAGCGCAGTCACAGACGGCTGGGCCCCGCGCCCAGTCGGATTACCATTGTACCCCCGGGGGTAGGCCTATATAAACCCCCCGGAGCACCCATGCAAAGGGTTCGACCCCCTGCTAGTCTTAGACACCACAGAAGGAGAGGAAACAGGCTAGCCGTGCCCTTCTTCCTCCTCCCACCAAACAGCTCAAGGAGCGTTGTGTTGCTACTTGATTCATCTAGTGAACATGCGGAGACCCCGCAGAGCAGCAGTAGGGGTGTTATCTCCACGGAGAGCCCCGAAGCTGGGTAAGATCCGCCGGCATGCATGTCTTCGCCTTATCCCGTTTCCAGGCACCGGCGATGTCTTATTGGCTCCCACAATGATAAGCCACCCATTGGCATATGTCGCACCTACCACCCGACAGGATGCTTGCGGGAGGGTTAATCATAAGTAGGATGTTTGTTCAAGTAAGAACAGCAACTAAGCACCGGTCCACCCACATATCAAATTATCAAAGTACCGAACACGAATTAAGCCAACATGATGAAAGTGACTAGATGAAATTCCCGTGTAACCTCAAGAATGCTTTGTTTATCATAAGAGACCGTTTTGTCCTGTCATTTGCCTCAAACGGATTGGGCTACCTTGCTGCACCTTTGATACTATTATCGTTACTTGCTCGTTTCAAATTATCTTGCTATCAAACTACTCTATTACTTACAATTTTAGCACTTGCAGACATTACCTTACTGAAAACCACTTGTCATTTCCTTTTGCTCCTCATTGGGTTCGACACTCTTACTTATCGAAAAGAGCTACACTCTATACTTGTGGGTCATCAGCCCACCGCGCGATGGATGAGCTAGAGATAGTTGTAGCATGGAGTCCAAGAAAATTGGTGTCAGATGGGGCTCGTGCGGGTGGTGTGTGCCGTACTGCTAGACGTGAATGCTAGTTATGGCCCATGCCACCCCACTATTAATGGAGGTGCTGGTTACATAGAGCAAACACCACTAGGCCATGCGGTACACCACTAGTACTAGTACTCACATTGTCGCGGGATTTCCTAGAGTTCATGCTCAACCCTCCTCTCTCTCTTCTCAGCCAGCCAGCAGACGCGCGAAGTGTGCCCATCGTCTGTTTGCTCACATTCTATCCCACATGTCAGTGAAGACGCAAGATGACCCACTGAACCTGCACATCTTTCACCTCTATGTGCTGGTGACGAAAAACGAATGCAATAAAGATCTTCGGTGACCGCTTTTGGAGTTACTCAAGAGTAAGATTTTATTTACAGTTTAATCCAAGATGCACAGCACGTACTCCTACCTTCAACTAGCACTCCATTTTCTTGCATGACACGACCTGGATGCTGGATGTCCCACGTGTCGGCAAAAGGAGGAAGAACTCGACCAAATCTTCTCCACATTTAGACTGAAGGAGTAGGAAACACAGCAAGCCATGTGCATACATCATACGTACAAGCCCACCTCATGCTATCACCATATTTCTTGACCTCCGTGCGACACCTAGGTCTAGTTGATGGTATACTACTACTAGGACTAACTATTTTACAAGCATACTCCACTATTAGGTTGGCTCTATGTGATGTGGCAACTTCATATAACCAGATGTTGTCTATACTAGTACGGTACTCACACTCCAAGAAGTGACTCGAAAACCATTCATAAATTGAGTTTATCACATTCATATGCAAATGTACCATTCATTACATACAACAAGTCATCAACACACAACGACAACGAGGATACATACACTTGCTTTGAACCATAAGTAAGCCTCTGGGAAGGGCCGGCTATTGTAAATATCGAGACCAACGCAAGACTCATCATCTAGGCTAAAGCGGCCTATATCAAGACGCATATTGTGATAGCTAGGGTAGGGAACCATAGCAATGTCTGATGTATAGATACATTTGCTTCTCATAAATGGTAGTAACATTGTGCCACCAATAGATGGATCGCCTTTCACCATTATTGGGTAGTTTAGTCCAAGGAAAAGCGAGTTTTCTCCAATACTATCAATATTGAACCAGGGAGAAGGTGCTGGCGCTAGCACACTAATGCGGCTTGAACTACGTCGGTATTTCCCCAAAGAGGAAGGGATGATGCGGCACGCTACGGTAGGTGTTTCTCACAGTGATGAGAGCAAGGTTATTGAACCAGTAGGAGAACCACGCAACACTACGTAAATGGCATCCGCACACAAAGAACAAAAACTTGCAACCCGACGTAAAAGAGGGGTTGTCAATCCCTCCCGAGTAAAAGATAGGTAAAATTTGTAGTAGATTGGATAAATAGATCTCGCGGGAACGCGAGATAAAATAAATAAATGAATAAAAATTGCAGCAAGGTATTTTGGGGTTTTTGGATTAATAGATCCGAAAATAAAAGCAAATAAAAATATATCTCAAAGGCAAATATAATAAAGAAGAGACCTGGGGGCCGTAGATTTCACTAGTGGCTTCTCTCAAGAAAAATAGCATACGGTGGGTAAACAAATTAATGTTGGGCAATTGATAGAACTTCAAATAATCATGACGATATCCAGGCAATGATCATTATATAGGCATCACGTCCAAGATTAGTAGACCGGCTCCTGCCTGCATCTACTACTATTACTCCACACATCGACCGCTATCCATCATGCATCTAGTGTTTAAGTTCATGGAGAAATGGAGTAATGCAATAAGAACGATGACATGATGTAAACAAGATCTAGTCATATAGGAATAGACCCCATCTTGTTATCCTTAATAGCAATGATACATACGTATCGTTTCCCCTTCTGTCACTGGGATCGAGCATCGTAAGATCGAACCCATCACAAAGCACCTCTTCCCATGGCAAGAAAAATCGATCTAGTCGGCCTAACTAAACCAAAGATTCGAAGAAGAAATACAAGGCTATAAGTAATCATGCATATAAGAGATCAAAAGACTCAAATAACTTTCATGGATAAAAACATAGATCTGATCATAAACTACATACATACAAGGAGAGGTGATCCATCAGAATATGTTGCCAGGCGCCACTGAGTATGTAGGTCCTGCTCGTCCTCATGCTCGTGATCATCACCATCGTCATCTACCCCTTGGTTTTAATTTTTTCAAGTATAGGTGGTGGAATGTTCACAAGACCTTGGAAACACAAGAAGGTTAATTAGTACGGGGATACTAACTTGCATGCATGTGGATGAAACAATTCTAATTACGGTGGAAGACAAACGTACCGAAACCATAAGGATTCCATGCAAAAACAATGCCATGAGTGGTGGCAGCAAACACAAGACGCTCGTATTGAATTGCATCACAGTAGTCATCCATGTACAGAAATTGATTTTTGAGCAATATCCATCGAGGCGTGGAAGTAAGGAGATCAACAAGCTTGTCGAAGATAGCAACAACATCATAGTTTGCGTAACCCCAAGAGCGGTTGCGAACTCGACAAATTGTATCTTTTGTAGATGACAGTACCCATGATCGCATTTGAACGTACGTAGATCATCTGTGTGCTCAACCTCAGGGCACTCTGAGATTTTTGGAAGTGGAAACCGGCGACGAGTGTACACATTCACAAGTTCCTGCTCATAGTTGTACCCAATATAAACAACCCAATCTCCATTTGTGCCTGCCCAGGCCTTACCCTTAAGCGATGGCATCTTAACATCACACGTATCATTATCAAGCGGCATCAACTTGCATAAGGCGAGGCTTCCGTCATTCGCGCTCTAGCGAGCAGGGTCATGGCGAAGAAGATAGGGGAGATCAAACCACTCCTGGACCCTTGGGTTCTTTGTAATGATGTTATTTGTTGAGTCAAGAATGGTCTTGAACGAACCTATCATGCTAGCCGAGGTGATGACGTCGCACCGATCAATGAGTTCCTCCACCACGTCACCTTTCAGATCGGGGTAAGAATAACGGGGTCGTTCCGGCCTATTCTCTCCATGGAGAAGATGATTGAACAATGGTAGAAGGAAGGGTGGAGGCAAATGGAGGGAGGAAAAGCATGCGACAATAGTTCCAAATCGAGAGGGAAAGGCGAAGAGGCGGTGGACGGTTGCCACGGTACAGGAAGAGGCGCCCTGGCCTACATAGACGTCCGTTCAGAAATTGTAGAAAAGGAATCACTATCGTCTCACTAACATGTTGAACAGGACCACATGCCAACGAAACATGGTGTGTCATTTCTTGTGCAAAATGTGATCTGGCCGTGTTGGCCCGAGGTGCCACATTATTTCTCGACTTTATTTTTTTAATGGTGTGTCGTTCAGTTTTGAAGCACGACTAACTGGTACTATATGCAGAGAAAATATAAACTACTCTACCACTACTCCACCTCTAGTACTAATATCAAAAAAGATATATAGGCTGGAGCTTCAGCGCTTGCTTGCTAAGGGCTGCTCACTTGCTTCTCATACTATCACCCTCTCTCCTGATCTAAAAAATACGGCCGTGCCCCTCTCTCTCCCTCCTCACCGATGGTCACAGATCCTCCAAGGAAGAAAAGGACGTGCAGCGTTGACACACTCGTTGTCGGTGAGCGAGGTCACGCACTAACGACAAGGTCGTCCTCTCAGACCTAGCGCCCATGCGGGATGGCCTCCCTCCCCAAGCTCGCTGCCGTAGTGTGTGCGGAGGACGACGACCACGAGCGAAGCCACTTCCCGCCGACCCTCAGGTATGCTACCTCTTTTTGAACCATACCCTTGTTCTATTGCCCCATCTGCTACGTCGCTGCATGTGGATCTTTTTCCACTCCACCATCTCCCCAATTTTCTATCCTCTGCTCTGCTGGTAACGCAGACAAAAACCTTAATTTGCACTATTAAAGGAAATCCTACTTCATGCAGACTAATCCATGTCTGGGTTGAATAAGGAAAGGAAGGGAGAAAGTACTGTCGAAGAGACTAGGTATCGAACCCGCTGAGGGAGTCCTGGACTAAGGGGTCCTCGGGTGTCCGATCTATTGGATATGGGCCGGACTGATGGGCTGTAAGGATACAAAGACCGAAGACTCCACCCGTGTCTGGGTAGGACTCTCCTTGGCGTGGAAGGCAAGCTTGGCGACCAACTATGAAGATTCCTTTCTATATAACCGACCTTGTGTAACCCTAGATCCCTCCCGTGTCTATATAAACCGGAGGGCTAGGTCCGTAGATAGGCTGAATCCTGACAATCATAGCCATACTAGACTTTTAGGGTTTAGTCATTACGATCTCGTGGTAGATCAACTCTTGTAATACTCATATTCATCAAGATCAACCAAGCAGGACGTAGGGTATTACCTCCATAGAGAGGGCCCGAACCTGGGTAAACGTCGTGTCCCCTGTCTCCTGTTACCATCGACCTTAGACGCACAGTTCGGGACCCCCTACGAGAGTTCCGCCGGTTTTGACACCGACACCCGCATCTAGGTTGAAAAGGGGAAAATCAGTAGCTAAGGAACGAGTCTCGTGTATCTTGGTTGAAAAAGGGTAGAAAGGCATGACAGCGCAATAGAGAATGACCAGGTCGATCGGTTTGTTGTCCTCACATAGGAAAAAGGTGGCTAAAGAGAACAAAAAAGGGACATAATCCACATATGTTGCCTAGATATTTGTTGCTCTGGGCAACCATCCCTCCCTCACCATTATATGCGTCTATGGAGGTACATCGTACTAGTGCGCCCACTATCCGAATGGGACTCACATGCTCTTATTGCCAATTTTTTGCTGTTAGTATAATGCCACCGGTGAAGTCAAGCAATGCTACTGCTAAAGTGATTCCACATTTAACTAATGCCACACTCAGTCTAATGCCACTTGTAAATTTAAGCAATGCCATTTAATCTCACTGGATTTTTGAGGGTTAGCTATTGATTATGAATGTATTAAATATTTTTCAGCTAAGGCATTCTAATGTTGTTGCACATCCAGTATACCAACGATGAAACTTGTTACTACCTTTAGATTTTTGCACTATTGATGCTTATAGATTACATACCTCACTTTCATGAGATAAGTCATTATTTGTACAATGTCACCAAAATGCCAAGGCATTGATGTCATTTTATTTTGGTTAAATTGCACAAAAAATTATGAAGAGAAGAGGAAAGGTGAAGATTGGGCACCTCCTCCTCCGGTTGTTTTCTCGATTCGGTTGATCAAGTTTTTATGTTTGATGGATTATCAAGATTGGGATAGCAATTTTTCAGGTCCCCTCGAGTTTGAAATGATATTTACCTTGAAGGTACATGGTTTGCAAAAAAAATTATACTGTCATTAGTTAGTAATGCTAGTTACCTTCAGACTTTTGTATTTGGTTTAATGTTGTTGCACAGGTGGTATACCAATGATGAAACTTGTTAACTTTACATTTTGTATAGTTAATTCATATAGAAACATTCTAGTGCTAGCTTATGGAAAATTGTTCAGTCAAATCATTGTATTGTACCCCGTAATAAAAAAAACTACTCTACTATTGCACTAGCCACTGGATTAGTGTGTATTTGTACTATTTGAATGGTGTTGCATTAGCGTATGGACATATATAATGTGTGGAAAGCTTTCCCAGATATGTGTTCAAGAAAACTACTACCTGTTTTTCTAAATACTAGACGTTTGGGTACTTTAAATTGAACTGTGAAAAGGTCTTATATTAAGGAACAAAGGGTGTAGAGTTCACTTAAATTATGTCGGTAAAGCTAGTCACACCTTTGTTAAAATTAATGTTCATTATGTTATCGGAGGAGGTCTGCATGTTTATCTCTAATGCCCGTCGATTACATACCTAACATCATGATGTAATGGTAAGTCATTGATTTTTGTACAGTATCACTGAATTGTCAAGGTGGTGATGGCGTTTTGTTTTAGTTGAACTACACAAAATATGCTTAAAAGAAGAGGAAAGGTCAGGAATGGTTCAATCTTTCAGAAAATACTATGTACGCCTTCCTGGCATCAGCCGATGTTGCCTTATTTATTCCTTCAAACAGGTGGTTAGAAACAGTCTAGCTACCTTTTCCCATTAAGAAATTGGAATGCTTATATTTGTGAGTCTATGCTTCAACTAGTGCCACTTTTATAGTAATCACACTTTCAATATCTATGCAAGCAGGGATGCTCCATTTTAGTGGAACTGCACAAAAAGTCCAAATGGTTCAACATTATGAGCATGTTTTCTTCCAAACCGGTATATCCAATTGGTGGCACTATGAGCTGTTCATTATGAAGGTACATGGTTTGCTACTATCTTTCTACTCTTTTTGTACTATCATTAGATAGTCATATTAGTGGTTTGCATGTGAATTTATTGGTAGGGTGGACCTACATTGGAGGTGCATGACATGATTCAATGATAGGATGCTCAATTTCGGTTGTATCGATTTCACCTCTTCCATCAGCACGAACATGGATATCCTTGGTCTGATGAAGAATAAGCGCTATATTTCTACTCTGTACCAGCAAGTCAATTTAGTACGAAATTGTCCAGGGCAAAACATGACAGTATCAAAATGTCCAATGCAAAACATGACAAATGGTAAGGGGAAATGACTAGAAGAGACGTGTTTAAACCGAAAATACAAGGTGGGGTATATGTTTACTAGCTTCTTGATATTTGTGTAGACAGATGTCTGCCCATTGCTATTTGGCAAACAAACAAAGTGACCTCAATTTTGGTGGAACTGCACAAGAGAATAGTATAGTCACTGCATGCAGTGCCATTTGAAAATAGACACAGAAAGATTGGATAGTCACTTCATGGACTGCATAAAAGTAGTATTGTACTATTTATTGGCCAACACTAGGTGCTTCATTACTTTGTCTTGATTATACAATGGGCATCATTTTTCCTAAGTTGAAGTTTGTATTCTGAAAATAGTCTCACCGTGTGATCGAGAGAATACCAAATCATATTGCAGTGGTTGTTCCTCCATCATGTGTGGTTCATTCTCATGGTTCCAGTTGTTGGTTAAACCACTTACATTTGCAAGAGGAAATGTAGACTTCAGAAACAAATTTGTCTTTCACTTTGTACCGAATGTTGGCCCAGGGAAGCATCCACGTTAGTAGAAAGAATAGATGTTTTTTCTAGATCTTTGCTTTTGGAGCTACATATTTGTATATGATCTGTGAATCATTGAGATGCATTAAAATGTTGATCTTATGTATGGGAGTCGTACTAGTTGGTTGAGAATTTGGGCTACTAATGTGAACATATTACAGTGCCAGGCCTGTGAGTCTTGTGTGAACATTTCAAATGGATCGGCTCTTACTACTGTGCACAACATGATCCTTATTTTTGTGTCCTTAGTGTTTACAAGTTACTAGTAGATCCTTATTTCTGTTCGCTTAGTGTCTACAAGTTACTGATCGATCACTAGCTAGCCGACTAATACGCTCCTGGCAGTTTTAGTTGCGACCCAAGATCCGAAGGTTGCTGTTTTTTGAAGAAAAAAATGCCTACCTATGAAGAAACTGACATGCTTTTCTGAAGAAAATGCCATGCGAATCTGAAGAAACTACCAGCAAAAACATTCACAAATGCCTTATCTCCCAGCGAACGTTCATCAACTAGCTATTGCGATCCTACACGTACACTATCCGACCGAGTCGATCCTACGCGAATAACCAGCAGATCATGCATGTATCTCGTCTGGATGAATTGAGTGCACTCGTTTGACCGTTAGGCCGACGTGCGACCCAGCACAGACGGGACGCACCATTGACGGGACGGGACAACACAATCATAATTTCAGTTTTTCTAGTTTTCCACGGCAAGCTGGCGCACTAAGCCATGCCTGCTTATGCATTGAATTCTGATGACCGCGATGACCGTCGCATTTACCATGACATGTTGGTTCACCTACCTTCCATCTATAATTACTAATTCCTGGTGTTCTCCGGTGGCACCATCACCCAACTCGCCCTATCCTCATAAGCCCCCACCGGCTCGACGTCGCTCGCCACTTGCCCCGCTCTCGCCACGTCCGTCATGCCCCCGCCCGTCCGCAATAGGCGACGCCGGAGGCGGTCACCACCGGAACTAGTGTTCGGTTTTTCACCGAGAGGCAGACGGAGGGAGGAGGCATTCTATCGGTCTTTAGATGGCAATGCGGAGTATGAGGACTTGCTGGAGCGCGACCGCCTGGTAGAGGAGCAGCGTATCGCCGATTTGCGCCACCAGGGGGGCATGGAGCCGCAGCGCACAGACGCTCTGAGTCACGAGCAGAGAGCCCGCAACTGGGCTAACTACATGGAGGCCAGCACCCGGCAAATAGCCCTGGAGGCTGTCGGGCACGCACGCGTTCGTGACGCCAAATTTTACTACCAGCTCTTCAAGTGGGTTTCCCGCTTAGAAGGCAAAGCTTCGGTGGACCACGCCGGCATGGAAAGGGCCAACGCGCGCGTGAGCAACGCGCCCTGTCGCACCTCTGGCAACTCCGAGGCGATGAGGAGGACGTTAGTGACGGCGTTTAGCGTGTACCGCAGATGGCGGTTGGCATCGTCTAGTTAGCTAAGAGTAAGTTAGTACTTGTACACTACTAGAGTACTAGTGGGAGTAGATAGATAACTTGGCTATGATGGTTGTCAATGTGGAAGTTCGGTACTCTATATCTGGATCAGACCTGTTACTTTGCTCTGAATATTGAACTTTTCGATTGAACATATGGAATGGGTTGTTATTTTTTTTAAATGGGTTGTATTTGTCCGCCATGAGTTTAGAGGCTGACTTGTGGGCCTACTAGGTTGACGCGTACACAATTAGGAGATGATTGTACATGAAGAGGATGACGGCAAGGACCCACCAGGGTCATGGCAGTACGCAAGCAAGTGCCTCCTTATTTCAAGCCAAGAAAAATGGTTCCTCCTAATGGATTTCTAACATCTGGGTCCCATGCCATTGTCAATGTAGTCAATAAACGAGAGAATTGCACAATGAGCGGCTGACACCAGGGACCTAGCAGGTCACCTAGTTCTTTTTGTTTTGGAGACGGAAGCAGGGTGTCAACTGGGCTGGGCGGGGCACTCTGGCCTGCCTAGCCAGCCTTTTATTTTATGTTTACCACAAGACCAACTCGATGATTTTTTTTCTTTCTGAAAATGCCTAGCCTAGTTTTTTTTGTTCTTTTGCAGAATACCCAACCGAGGCCTACTTGCTATTGTTAGCCCTGTTGGGCTGCAAATCTTTCAAGACAAGGAGAGTTTCATTCGGCTTACTCAGAAAATGGGCTATCATTAATGAGAAATGGGTTGTACATTTTTAAAACACATCAAACCGGCAATTAGTTTCATTTTTTTCATTTTGAGATTTCAAATTCCATTGATTTTTATGTGTGGACAATTATTTTGATTATATATGTATATAAAATTATTTTTCAAATTAGTTTGAATGTGACTCGAAATTTTGGGATTAAAAACAGTTCAGACTGCATCGAAATTTGCAAAATTTCGTAGAATTTTTTAACCGTGGACACAATATGGGTTGTAATGCTAACAAAAAGAATATGGGCTCCAAAAAATCCTTAAGAATTAGCAGATGGTCTGTAAATTATTAGAAATAATGGCAGATGGGTTGTATGTTGTTTTCCACATATTTGAGGCTGACTTGTGCGCCTACTAAGCACTCAAAAAAACTTGAACGCCTACTATAGGTTGACGCGTATGCTTTCCTAAAAAAAAGGTTGACGCGCACGCAAGGCCGTGTCAACTTAGTCAACACATGAGAGCAGTGACTGTTGGATGTCCATCCAATGGCTGTCGTGCGTCTTCAATCTATGCTCTTCCTGCTCCAGCCGCCCAAACCAGCACTCGCGAGACTGCCTGCTCCCTCCTCCCATGGCCGGCTGTGCTGCCGCGCAGGCCACACCGCCCCACCCTACTCCATCACTGGCCAGACCATTCCTCTACTCACCCACGCCTCCTATTATTTTCCGGCGACAGCAGCCGAACCAGTAAACCCTCATACTCCCCACCGCATGGGCAACAACTGCCGAGTCTTCCCTAGGTCCGGGTCATTCCCTTCCTAGGCCTCGCCATCATCCACTGCCCTGGTGCTATTGGCGCGGCGTGGTGAACGTGGTCAATGAATGACATCCATCGAAAGAGGAATGTACATGGAGAGGCAGACAACTGGGTCCACGACCGTACGCAAGGAAGTGCCTCCTTATTACGCGCAAAATATTGATTCCTCCACCTGGTAGCGGGGACCCACTGGAAGGGCCTCTCTATTTCACGAAGAAAAAAATGTTCCTCCTACTGATAGCTCGGACCCACCAGCTATATCTTCACACGCAAGGAAGCACCTCCTCATTACAAACAAAAAATGAATACTCCCCCTGCTAGCTTGGACCCATCATAGTTGGACGCTGACTTATGGGCCTACTAAGTCGACGCGGGCGGAGGGCTTTGTCAACTTAGTCAATATGAACGACTCTAGCTCCAATGATCGTACGATGTCCATCCAACGGCCGTAGTGCTTCCTCAACCTCTGGTCTTCTTGCTCCAGCCGCCCAAACCAGCGCCGATCATGCCACCTACTCCTGCCCCCGTGGCCAGCTCTGCTGCCGCGTAGGCCTCATCGCCCCACCTTACTCCCATCGCTGGCCTGACCATCCCTGTACTCACCCAGACCTCCTATTATTCTCCGGTGATGGAAAACTCACACTGCAGCCCAACCAGTAAACCCTCGTACTTCCCTCCACATGGGAAACAACTGCCGAGTCTTCCCCGGCTCCGGGTCATTCCCTTCCTAGGCCTCACCGTCGTCCACTGCCTTAGTGCTCTCGCCGCGACATGGTCAACATGGTCAAGGAACGACTTACATCATTAGAGGACTGTACGTGGAGAGGCTGATAGCTGAGTCCACGACCACAGCAAGGAAGTGTCTCCTTATTACGCGCAAAATAATGATTCCTCCACCTAAAAGCGGGGACCTACCGGAAGGGCCTCTGTATTTTGGCTTAGCTGTATTTTACGAAGAAACGTTTCCCCCTAACAGCCGGGACCCACCAGCTATATCTTCAGACGCAAGGAAGTGCCTCCATATTAGGCGTGAAAAAATGAATCCTCCCCCTGACAGCTCAGGCCCACCATCAATAACTTTGCATGCAAGGAAGTGCCTCCTTATCCTCCCTGGCAGCCGGGACCGACCTGTCCAAAGCGTATGTAGCATTGTCATTCTGGTCGCGAACGTGTACGTACATATTGGTCAATCGGTCTCTCTGCAATGATGAACCGTGGTCGAGCAAGCAGTGGCACATGTAGTAGTAGAGCCCCCAACATAGTAGTTCAGGCAGTCCCTTCTAAACCATGTACACGTACGTACAACCACATGCAAAAAAATATGGCCACATACGTACATACGGGCAGGGTCTCGAACGCCTACTCGCACATACATACGGCCACGACTCGTGTACAAGGAGAGGCAACGGACGGCAGCAACGGCGTCCTATTCATCAGGCAGCCAACCAGCTGGGTCAGAACGGAGAAACATCGTCCTATTCATTGAGAGGCAACAGACTGGGTCGGAATGCACCCTGTTCAACGGGAGCCAACCGGCTTGGATGGAACAACCGAAACGGGGTCTGGCGTATCGTGGTACGGAGGAAACGGCCTTCTGTTCGACCGGCTACGGTCGAAATGGCATCCTGTTCATCGGGAGGGGTGTGGCGTACCGCAAAATGAAGGAAACAGACTTGTGTTGGAGTGCTACGATCGGAATGGAGGTCCTGTTCATCGGGAGGGGTGTGGCATACCGCAAAACGGGACTCCACAGGCTACTATTCACCCATCGTCGACTTCCTTCAGCCTCCACCTACACTGTTCATCCATCGCGTCTTCCTCCTGCCTCCACCAGCTACTGTTCATCCACGGGCTACTATTCATCCAGCCCTCCACCGGCTACTGTTCAACCAAACCTCCATGGGGTCCTGCTCATCCACCCCCAACCAGCTCAGCTGTGGCGGCCTCCTCTCGGGGTCCTGTTCATCCAACGGCAATGGCCTACAACCACAGGGTCCTGTTCATCCAACCCCCATCGGGAACTGTTCATCCAACCCCAACCACGTACCTCTCAACTCGTTCAACCAACCCCCATGTTCATTGTTCATCAAGAGACAGCAGGTTCGAGCAGCTTCACTAAGAAGCAACAGCAGCAATCGATCGATCAGGTTCAGTTAGCAGTAGTAGCGAAGGAATCGCTCGGGTTCAGTTAACAGCCAAGGGATCGATCGCTCGGGTTCAGTAATGTAGCTAGTGCAATCGCTTGGGTTCACTAAGCGAACGCCTCGCTTGGGTTCAGTTAGAGCCCAACGCCACGCATGTACGTATACGAGAGAAACACGCAAACCTCCGTGCATCGATCGGCTCCGACCACCCACCGTAACTGGGAACTTCCCAAAATTTTCCTCGCCCTCGCTTCTACCATGATTTTTTCTGTCATGGACGGCCCAAAGAATGTCATGCAGGCGCGTCTCCGGCCCGCCCAGGATGAAAAGCCCATTTTCTATCATGATTTTTTGTCATAGAAGTAGAAGCCCACCACATCTATGATGATACCGGGTTTTGTCACAATTATCGTCATAGAAGTGTCATAAGCATGACAGATTTTTTTTCCTTTCGGCCCAAAATGTCACGGATGTGTCTTTTTTTGTAGTGCTAATTCACAGAGCAGTCAAGATATTCGACAAAGTCCTATCAGTAAGGGTCACTACTAATCTGCTGAAGCTGGTGGGGATACACCAGAGCGTGTTCATACGTGGGCGATCTCTCCACGATAACTATATGCTCGTCTAATGTATGGCCAAGAAACTATACGCCTTGAAGCAGCCAGCAGCGCTGATCAAACTCGATATATCGAAAGCCTTTGACATGATATAGTGGGCTTTTATCATGGAGGTATTGAGGAAGCTGGGCTTTGGCCTGAGGTGGATGTCTTGGATTGCTGGCCTGTTGTCTACTGCGTCCACCAAAGTGATGATTAACGGCATCCCAGGAGCTCTAATTAGCAATCAGACAGTCTTGAGACAAGGTGGATCCCTCTCCCCATGCTCTTCATCATGATGATGGAGCCACTCCATTGCTTGTTTTCCATGGCGGACAGAAGAGGATTCCTCACGCCTCTCACCAGGCAAGGCCCGAATTAGAGGGTGTCGTTCTTTGCGGATGATGATGTACTTTTCATCAAACCAGAGGCCACTGATCTCAACATATGCGTGGTAATCTTTGAGCTGTTTAGTGGAGCATCTAGTTTGTGGATCAACATGGCAAAGACTACCGCAATGCCGATTAGATGCTCGGAAGAGCTGATAGAACAGATTACCACGATTTTGGGTTGTCATATTGGTGCTTTTCCTTGTTGATACCTCGGACTGCCGCTAAGCCTATGATGACTCAATACGACACAACTACACGATTTAGTAAATCAAGTGGCCGTCAAACTGCCAACATGGAGAGGGGCATCACTACCAATAAGTAGCAAGATTATCCTTGTGAATTCAGTTCTCTGCGCAATCCCAATCCACACCATGCTAGCACTAAGCCTCCCCTGAAGACAATCAAGGCTATCATCAAGATCTGTAGGGGCTTTCTCTGGTGCGGTAAGGATGAAGCCAACGGTGGGCAATGCAAGGTGGCTTGGAAGAGTGTGTGCACGCCCAAATGGGACTGGAGGTCTAGGTATTCCGGACTTGCACTGGCTCAATTATGCACTACAGGTCTGCCGGCCATGGCTACAACGTACTGACAGCTCACGGACATGGAGGGGCTTTGATATCGAGATACTAGAAGAAGTACAGTTGATCTTTAGAACGGCCACAATCACGCAAGTGGGAGACGGCAAATGTGCGTTATTCTGGGAGGATCGTTGGCTTCAGGGATTCAGGGTTCAGGAGTTGGCCCCTAAATTGTATGTGAGGATTCCACGACCCGTTTGAGAGGCCAGAACAATTTTTAACGCAATACATGGTGGGTCTTGGGCGTTCGAGGTAGGCCTAGACATGGATGAGGAGATACTACAGGAGTTTCTCCTTATTTGGGACAGGACGACGACAACCATGCTCACTACTGATACACCAGACCATATTAGTTGGGCTTGGGAGGACAACAGCCACTACTCGACGCGCTCAGCCTATGCCTCCAAATTCTGGGGCTCGGAGGTGGCTCCGTACGCTAATATGGCATGGAAGTATAGAGCTCCATTGTAGTGCAGGTTTTTCACTTGGCTTGCCGCGGGGGAATAGATGTTGGACCTCAGATCGCTTGGCACGACGCGGACTTCCCTATCAATCAGCATGCCCTTTCTGCGATCAGGACATGGAGACGATCAACCACATTCTACTTCCATGTGTCTTTGCTAGGTCGGTGTGGCATATGATACTTGATGCCCTCGGCAAGCCACAGTGGACGTCGACGACAGAGGTGGAGCTGATACATTGGTGCAATTCTTGCAAGGCGACGGAGATCAAAACCAAGGACAACCGCACCATTCTCTCCCTTGGACTGTGGGAACTATGGAAGCACCGGAACACCATCGTCTTTGACGGAGCGACTCCATCCGCTACGGCTGTGATTGCCAACATGGAGAGGGAATGTAGAGCGTGGAGTACAGCCGGCCTCCTCAAAGGTGACCTCACCACCTTCCTCAGAGGTCTAGCTAGGTGGGCGAGAGTGAGTAGTTAGCATGTATGTGGCCCTAAGGGCGTGGAATTCTTACATGTAATCTATTGTAAGAATGCTATGCAGATGGGACTCTTTCCCCCACTCCTTTAATATATGATACACACACTCGTGCGTATTCTAGAAAAAGAAGTCTTTACAGGTGTCTTCCGCCGAAAAATACTATTCCGTTATTTCCATTTCACATTAAAAAAAACATTTTGCAAATTTTCATTTCCGATTTCATATTTCCTCCCAGTTTCCATTTTTCCTCTAGAAAAGCGAAAACTTTTCGCTCCATTTCATCCCTACTATGGGGTGAGAGTATCATAGACCATGGTGTGCCGGCGCCGAGCGGGGCGGCGACCACGATGGCATGTGTGACGAGGGAGGTGTGAAAAGGCACCATGCAGCGACTGGAAAATGGCCATCTGCCGGAGTCACTACGGTGGCACGTGATCGTAGCTAGGTTTTCGGATCAGGCGAGGGGCGAGGGCCACACGCCCGGGAGAATATCAGGTGATGCCATCACTTGTGTGCTACCGTGATACCAGTTTGAAAATTTTAATTTTAGATGTGTCAAAAAATTTCAAAAAAATTGTGAATGTTCATCACATATGTGTCTACAACCTCTAACAAATTCAGATGAAAATACAAAATGCACAAAGAAAAACAAAAAAGAGAAAATTAACATTCACAATTTTTTCGAATTTTTTTGACACATCTGAAATTAGAATTTTTAAATTGGTATCATGGTAGCACACAAGTGATGGTATCACATGATATTCTCCTCGCCCACGCGCGGTGGTTTTTCCTTTTTTCCACCCGACGTACCGGCGCGACGTACGAGCGTACTATTGGGGAACGCAGTAATTTCAAAAAAAATCCTACGCACACGCAAGATCTATCTAGCTGATGCATAGCAACGAGTGGGGAGAGTGTTGTCCACGTACCCTCATAGACCGTAAGGAGAAGCGTTATGACAACGCGGGTGATGTAGTTGTACGTCTTCACGATCTGACCGATCCTAGCACCGAAGGTACGGCACCTCCATGATCTGCACACGTCATCTCGGTGACGTCCCACGAACTCTAGACCCAGCTGAGGTCGAGGGAGAGTTTCGTCAGCACGACGGCGTGGTGACGGTGATGATGAAGCTACCGGTGCAGGGCTTCGCCTAAGCACTCCAAGGATATGGCCGAGGTGGAAATCTGTGGAGGGGGGCACCGCACACAGCTAAACAATCAACTTGTGTGTCTATGGGGTGCCCCCTCCCCCGTATATAAAGGGGGAGGAGAGGGCCGGCCCTCATAGAGCGCTCCCAAGGGGAGGATTCCTACTCCTAGTAGGAGTAGGTTTCCCCCTTTCCTAGTCCAAGTAGGAGAAGAAGGAAGGAGAGGGAGAGGGAGAAGGAAAGAGGGGGGCGCCACCCCCTCCTAGTCCAATTCAGACCAGCCCATGGGGGGCGCGGCCACCCCTTGAGGCCCTTCTCTCCTTTCCCGTATGGCCCATTAAGGCCCACTACTTCCCCCGGTGAATTCCCGTAACTCTCCAGTACTCCAAAAAATACATGAATCACTCGGAACCTTTCCGATGTCCGAATATAGCCTTCCAATATATCGATCTATATGTCTCGACCATTTCGAGACTCCTTGTCATGTCTGTGATCTCATTCGGGACTCTGAACAACCTTCGGTACATCAAATTGCATAACTCATAATACGAATCGTCATCGAACGTTAAGTGTGCGGACCCTACGGCTTCGAGAACTATGTAGACATGACCAAGACACATCTCCGGTCAATAATCAATAGCGGAACCTGGATGCTCATATTGGCTCCTACATATTCTATGAAGATCTTTATCGGTTAAACCGCATAACAACATACGTTGTTCCCTTTGTCATCGGTATGTTACTTGCCCGAGATTCGATCGTCGGTATCTCAATACCTAGTTCAATCTCGTTACCGGCAAGTCTCTTTACTCGTTCCGTAATGCAACATCCCGCAACTAACTCATTAGTCACATTGCTTTCAAGGCTTATAGTGATGTGCATTACCGAGAGGGCCCAGAGATACCTCTTCGACAATTGGAGTGACAAATCCTAATCTCGATCTATGCCAACTCAACAAACACCATCAGAGACACCTGTAGAGCATCTTTAATCACCCAGTTACGTTGTGACGTTTGATAGCACACAAGGTGTTCCTTCGGTATTCTGGAGTTGCATAATCTCATAGTCAGAGGAACATGTATAAGTCATGATGAAATCAATAGCAATAAACTAAATTATCATAGTGCTAAGCTAACGGATGGGTCTTGTCCATCACATCATTCTCTAATGATGTGATCCCGTCCATCAAATGACAACACATGTCTATGGCTAGGAAACTTAACCATCTTTGATTAACGAGCTAGTCAAGTAGAGGCATACTAGGGACACTTTGTTTGTCTATGTATTCACACATGTACTAAGTTTCCGGTTAATACAATTCTAGCATGAATAATAAACATTTATCATGATATAAGGAAATATAAATAACAACTTTATTATTGCCTCTAGGGCATATTTCCTTCAGTGTCCCACTTGCACTAGAGTCAATAATCGAGTTCACATCATCATGTGATTTCACACCAATAGTTCACATCTTTATGTGACTAATACCCAAAGGGTTTACTAGAGTCAATAATCTAGTTCACATTGCTATGTGATTGACACCCAAAGACTGATCATGTTTTGCTTGTGAGAGAAGTTTAGTCTACGGGTCTGCAACATTCAGATCCGTATGTATTTTGCAAATTTCTATGTCTACAATACTCTGCACGGAGCTACTCTAGCTGATTGCTCCAACTTTAAATATGTATCTAGATCGAGACTTAGAGTCATCTAGATCGGTGTCAAAAGCTTGCATCGACGTAACTCTTTACAACGAACTCTTTTATCACCTCCATAACCGAGAAATATTTCCTTAGTCCTCTAAGGATAATTTCGACCACCGTCTAGTGATCTACTCCTAGATCACTATTATACTCCATTGCCAAAATCATGCTGAGATATACAATAGGTCTGGTACACAGCATAGTATACTTTATAGAACCTATGATTGATGCATAGGGAATGACTTTTCATTCTCTTTCTATTTTCCGCCGTGGTCGGGTTTTGAGTCTTTACTCCAATTCACACCTTGCAACATAGGCAAGAACTCCTTCTTTAATTGATCCATTTTGAACTCCTTCAAAATTTTGTCAAGGTATGTACTCATAGAAAAACTTATCAAGCGTCTTGATCTATATCTATAGATCTTGATGCTCAATATGTAAGCAGCTTTACCGAGGTCTTTCTTTGAAAAACTCCTTTCAAACACTCCTTTATGCATTCCAGAAAATTCTACATCATTTTCGATCAACAATATTTCATTCACATATACTTATCAGAAAGGTTGTAGTGCTCCCACTCACTTTCTTGTAAATACAGGCTTCACCGCAAGTCTGTATAAAACTATATGCTTTGATCAACTCATCAAAGCATATGTTCCAACTCCGAGATGCTTGCACCAGTCCATAGATGGATCGTTGGAGCTTGCACACTTTGTTAGCATCTTTAGGATCGACAAAACCTTCTGGTTGCATCATATACAACTCTTCTTTAATAAATCCATTAAGGAATGTAGTTTTGATATCCATTTTCCAGATTTCATAAATGCAGCAACTGCTAACATGATTCGGACAGACTTTTAAGCATCAATACGAGTGAGAAAATCTCATCATAGTCAACACCTTGAACTTGTCGACAATTCGAGATTTGTAGATAGTAACACTACTATTAGCGTATGTCTTCCTCTTGAAGATCCATTTATTCTGAATGGCTCACCGATCATCGGGCAAGTCAATCAAAGTCCATACTTTGTTCTCATACATGGATCCCATCTCAGATTTCATGGCCTTAAGCCCTTTCACAAAATCTAGGCTCATCATCACTTCCTCATAGGTTGTAGGTTCATCATGGCCTAGTAACATGACTTCCAGAATAGGATTACCGTACCACTCTGGTGTGGAACGTACTCTGGTTGACCTACGAGGTTTGGTAGTAACTTGATCTGAAGTTTCATGATCATCATCATTAACTTTGTCACTAATTGGTGTAGGCATCACTGGAACTGATTTCTGTGATGAACTACTTTCCAATTCGGGAGAAGGTACAATTACCTCATCAAGTTCTACTTTCCTCCCACTCACTTCTTTCAAGACAAAACTCCTTCTCTAGAAAGGATCCACTCTTAGCAATAAAGATCTTGCCTTCGGATTTGTGATAGAAGGTGTACCCAATAATTTCTTTTAGGTATCCTATGAAGACGCACTTCTCCGATTTGGGTTTGAACTTATCAGGTCGAAACTTTTTCACATAAGCATCGCAACCCCAAACTTTAAGAAAGACAACTTAGGTTTTTTGCTAAACCACAGTTCATACGGTGTCATCTCAACGGATTTTTAGACGGTGCCCTATTTAACGTGGATGCAGCTGTCTCTAATGCATAACCCCAAAATGATAGTGGTAAATCGGTAAGAGACATCATAGTTTGCACCATATATCTAATAAAGTATGGTTATGATGTTCGGACACACCATAAGGCTGTGGTGTTCCAGGTAGCATGAGTTGCGAAACTATTCGACATTGTTTCAACTAAAGACCAAACTCATAACTCAAATATTTCGTCTCTGCTTTATTTTCTTGTTACGATAATTCTCCACTTCACTCTGAAATTCTTTGAACTTTTCAAACGTTTCAGACTTGTGTTTCATTAAGTAGATATACTCATATCTGCTCAAATCATCTGTGAAGGTCAGAAAATAATGATACCCGCCGCGAGCCTCAACACTCATCGGACCGCATACATTGGTATGTATTATTTCCAATAAGTCAGTGGATCGCTCCATTGTTCTGGAGAACGGAGTCTTAGTCATCTTGGCCATGAGGCATGGTTTGCAAGCATCAAATGATTCACAACCAAGTGATTCCAAAAGTCCATCAGCATGGATTTTCTTTATGCACTTTACAACAATATGACCTAAACGGCAGTGCCACATATAAGTTGCACTATCATTATTAACTTTGCATCTTTTGGCTTCAATATTATGAATATGTGTATCACTACGATCGAGATTCAATAAACCATTTATATTGAGTGTATGACCATAGAAGGTTTTATTCATGTAAATAGAACAACAATTATTCTTTGACTTAAATGAATAAATGTATTGCAATAAACATGATCCAATCATATTCATGCTCAATGCAAACACCAAATAACATTTATTTTAGGTTCAACACTAATCCCGAAGGTAAAGGGAGTGTGCGATGGTGATCTTATCAACCTTGGAATCACTTCCAACACACATCGTCACCTTGCCCTTAACTAGTCTCTGTTCATTTTGCAACTCCTGTTTCGAGTTGCTAATCTTAGCAACTGAACCGGTATCAAATACCCTGGGGTTACTATGAACACTAGTAAAGTACACATCAATAACATGTGTTGGAAATATTCCCTAGAGGCAATAATAAAATGGTTATTATTATATTTCCTTGTTCATGATAATTGTCTATTGTTCATGCCATAATTGTATTATTCGGAAATCATAATACATGTGTGAATACATAGACCACAACATGTCCCTAGTGAGCCTCTAGTTGACTAGCTCGTTGATCAATAGATGGTTACGGTTTCCTGACCATGGACATTGGATGTCATTGATAACGGGATCACATCATTAGGAGAATGATGTGATGGACAAGACCCAATCCTAAGCATAGCGCAAGATTGTGTAGTTCGTCTGCTAAAGCTTTTCTAATGTCAAGTATCTTTTCCTTAGACCATGAGATTGTGCAACTCACGGATACTGTAGGAATACTTTGGGTGTGCCAAAAGTCACAACGTAACTGGGTGACTATAAAGGTGCACTACGGGTATCTCTGAAAGTGTCTGTTGGGTTGGCACAAATCGAAACTGGGATTTGTCACTCCGTATGATGGAGAGGTATCTCTGGGGCCACTCGGTAAGACATCATCGTAATGAGCTCAATGTGACTAAGGGTTGGTCACGGGATGATGTGTTACGCAATGAGTAAAGTGACTTCCGGTAACGAGATTGAACAAGGTATTGGGATACTGACGATCGAATTTCGGGCAAGTAACGTACCGATTGACAAACGGAATTGTATACGGGATTGCTTAAATCCTCGACATTGTGGTTCATCCGATGAGATCATCGTGGAACATGTGGCAGCCAACATGGGTATCCAGATCCCTCTGTTGGTTATTGGCCGGAGAGTTGTCTCGGTCATGTCTTCATGGTTCCCGAACCCGTAGGGTCTATACACTTAAGGTTCGATGACGCTAGGGTTATTAGGAAGATTTGTATGTGATTACCGAATGTTATTCGGAGTCCCGGATGAGATCCCGGATGTCACGAGGAGTTCCGGAATAGTCCGGAGGTGAAGATTTATATATGGGAAGTCATCATACGGTCACCGGAAATATTCGAGGGTATACCGGTATTGTACCGGGACCACCGGAGGGGTTCCGGGGGTCCACCGGGAGGGTCCGCCTGCCCCGGAGGGCCTTATGGGCTGTAGGTGGAAGGGAACCAACCCCTAGTGGGCTGGGCGCCAATCCCCCTAGGGCCCATGCGCCTAGGGTTTGGGGGGAACCCTAAAGGGGGGCGCCCCCCTTGCTTGGGGGGCAAGCCCCCTCCCCCTTGGCCGCCGGCCCACCTCTAGATCTCATCTAGAGGGGCCGGCCCCCTTCTCCCTATAAATAGAGGGGCGAGGGGAGGGCTGCAGCACCACATCCAAGGCGCAGCCCCTCCCCTCCCCAACACCTCTCCTCCTCCGCGTGAGCTTGGCGAAGCCCTGCCGGAGAACTGCCACTCCATCACCACCACGTCGTTGTGTTGCTGTTGGAGCCTTCTTCCTCAACCTCTCCCTCCTCCTTGCTCGATCAAGGCGCGGGAGACGTCACCGAGCTGCACGTGTGTTGAACGCAGAGGCACCGTTGTTCGGTGCTTAGATCGGATTCGGCCGCAATCTGAATCGCTACGTGTACGACTCCTCCAACCGCGTTCTTGTAACGCTTCCGACTCGCGATCTTCGAGGGTATGAAGATGCACTCCCCTCTCGTTTCTAGTTACTCCATAGATTGATCTTGGTGAGGCGTAGAAATTTTTTAATTTCTACAACGATCCCCAACAGTGGTATCAGAGCCAGGTCTATGCGTAGTTTCTATGCATGAGTAGAACACAAGTTGTTGTGGGCGTCGATTTTGTCAATTTACTTGTCGTTACTAGTCTTATCTTGATTCGGCAGCATCGTGGGATGAAGCGGCCCGGACCGACCTTACACGTACGCTTACGTGAGACTAGTTCCACCGACTGACATGCACTAGTTGCATAAGGTGGCTAGTGGGTGTCTGTCTCTCCCACTTTAGTCAGATCGGATTCGATGAAAAGGGTCCTTATGAAGGGTAAATAGAAATTGGCATATCACGTTGTGGTTTTGGCGTAGGTAAGAAACGTTCTTGCTAGAAACCTATAGCAGCCACGTAAAAACTTGCAACAACAATTAGAGGACGTCTAACTTGTTTTTGCAGCATATGCCGTGTGATGTGATATGGCCAAAAGGATGTGATGAATGATATATGTGATGTATGAGATTGATCATGTTCTTGTAATAGGAATCACGACTTGCATGTCGATGAGTATGACAACCGGCAGGAGCCATAGGAGTTGTCTTAATTTATTTATGACCTGCGTGTCAACATAAACGTCATGTAATTACTTTACTTTATTGCTAACCATTAGCCATACTAGTAGAAGTAATAGTTGGCGAGACAACTTCATGAAGACACGATGATGGAGATCATGATGATGGAGGTCATGGTGTCATGCCGGTGACAATGATGATCATGGCGCCCCGAAGATGGAGATCAAAAGGAGCAAAATGATATTGGCCATATCATGTCACTATTTGATTGCATGTGATGTTTATCATGTTTTACATCTTATTTGCTTAGAACGACGGTAGCATAAATAAGATGATCCCTCGCAATAATTTCAAGAAAGTGTTCCCCCTAACTGTGCACCGTTGCTAAGGTCCGTTGTTCCGAAGCACCACGTGATGATCGGGTGTGATAGGTTCTAACGTTCGCATACAACGGGTGTAAGCCAGATTTACACACGCAATACACTTAGGTTGACTTGACGAGCCTAGCATGTACATACATGGCCTCCGAACACGGAAGACCGAAAGGTCGAACGTGAGTCGTATAGAAGATACGATCAACATGAAGATGTTCACCGATGATGACTAGTTTGTATCACGTGATGATCGGACACGGCCTAGTTGAATCGGATCATGTATCACTTAGATGACTAGAGGGATGTCTATCTGAGTGGGATTTCATTAAATAATTTGATTAGATGAACTTAATTGTCATGAACATAGTCTAAAATTCTTTGCAATATGTCTTGTAGATCAAATGGCCCACGCTAATGTTGCCCTCAACTTCAACGCATTCCTAGAGAAAACCAAGCTGAAAGACGATGGCAGCAACTACACGGACTGGGTCCATAACCTAAGGATTATACTCATAGCTGCCAGGAAAGCATATGTCCTTGATGCACCTCTAGGTGAAGCACCTGTTTTCCCAGCAGAATAAGACATTATGAACGCTTGGCAGACGCGTAGTGATGATTACTCCCTGGTTCAGTGCGGCATGCTTTACAGCTTAGAACTGGGGCTCCAAAAGCGTTTTGAGCAACACGGAGCATATGAGATGTTCCAAGAGCTGAAAATGGTTTTCCAAGCTCATGCCCGGGTCAAGAGATATGAAGTCTCCGACAAGTTCTACAGTTGTAAGATGGAGGAGAATAGTTCCGTCAGCGAGCACATACTCAAAATGTCTGGGTTGCACAACCACTTGTCTCAGCTGGGAGTTAATCTCCCAGATGATGTGGTCGTTGACAGAATCCTTCAGTCGCTCCCACCTAGCTACAAGAGCTTTGTGATGAACTTCAATATGCAGGGGATGGAAAAGACCATTCCTGAGGTATATTCAATGCTGAAATCAGCGGAGGTGGAAATCAAAAAGGAACATCAAGTGTTGATGGTGAATAAAACCACTAAGTTCAAGAAAGGCAAGGGTAAAAAGAACTTCAAGAAGGACGGCAAGGGAGTTGCCGCGCCCGGTAAGCAAGCTGCCGGGAAGAAGCCAAAGAATGGACCCAAGCCTGAGACTGAGTGCTTTTATTGCAAGGGAAACGGTCACTGGAAGCGGAACTGCCCCAAGTACTTAGCGGATAAGAAGGCCGGCAATGCCAAAGGTATATGTGATATACATGTTATTGATGTGTACCTAACCAGCGCTCGTAGTAGCTCCTGGGTATTTGATACCGGTGCAGTTGCTCATATTTGTAACTCAAAACAGGAACTGCGGAATAAACGGAGACTGGCGAAGGACGAGGTGACGATGCGCGTCGGGAATGGTTCCAAGGTCGATGTGATCGCCGTCGGCACGCTACCTCTACATTTACCTACGGGATTAGTTTTAAACCTCAATAATTGTTATTTAGTACCAGCTTTGAGCATGAACATTGTATCTGGATCTTGTTTAATGCGAGATGGCTACTCATTTAAATCTGAGAATAATGGTTGTTCTATTTATATGAGAGACATGTTTTATGGTCATGCCCCGCTGGTCAATGGTTTATTCTTATTTAATCTCGAACGTGATGTTACACATATTCATAGTGTGAATGCCAAAAGATGTAAGGTTGATAATGATAGTGCCACATACTTGTGGCACTGCCGCCTTGGTCACATTGGTGTCAAACGCATGAAGAAACTCCATGCAGATGGACTTTTGGAGTCTCTTGATTATGAATCATTTGACACATGCGAACCATGCCTCATGGGCAAAATGACCAAGACTCCGTTCTCCGGAACAATGGAGCGAGCAACCAACTTATTGGAAATCATACATACTGATGTGTGCGGTCCAATGAGTGTTGAGGCTCGCGGTGGCTATCGTTATGTTCTCACCCTCACTGATGACTTGAGTAGATATGGGTATGTCTACTTAATGAAACACAAGTCTGAGACCTTTGAAAAGTTCAAGGAATTTCAGAGTGAGGTTGAGAATCAACGTGACAGGAAAATCAAGTTCTTACGATCAGATCGTGGGGAGAATATTTGAGTCACGAATTTGGCACGCACTTAAGGAAATGTGGAATTGTTTCACAACTCACGCCGCCTGGAACACCTCAGCGTAATGGTGTGTCCGAACGTCGTAATCGCACTCTATTGGATATGGTACGATCTATGATGTCTCTTACCGATCTACCGCTGTCATTTTGGGGTTATGCTATAGAGACTGCCGCATTCACTTTAAATAGGGCTCCGTCGAAATCCGTTGAGACGACACCGTATGAATTGTGGTTTGGTAAGAAACCTAAGCTGTCGTTTCTGAAAGTTTGGGGATGCGATGCTTATGTCAAGAAACTTCAACCTGAAAAGCTCGAACCCAAATCGGAAAAATGCGTCTTCATAGGATACCCTAAAGAAACTATTGGGTATACCTTCTACCTCAGATCCGAAGGCAAGATCTTTGTTGCCAAGAATGGATCCTTTCTAGAGAAAGAGTTTCTCTCGAAAGAAGTAAGTGGGAGGAAAGTAGAACTTGATGAAGTATTGCCTCTTGAACCGGAGAGTGGCGCAGCTCAAGAAAATGTTCCTGAGGTGCCTGCACCGACTAGAGAGGAAGTTAATGATGATGATCATGAAACTTCAGATCAAGTTGCTACTGAACTTCGTAGGTCCACAAGGACACGTTCCGCACCAGAGTGGTACGGCAACCCTGTCCTGGAAATCATGTTGTTAGACAATGGTGAACCTTCGAACTATGAAGAAGCGATGGCGGGCCAGATTCCGACAAATGGTTGGAAGACATGAAATCTGAGATAGGATCCATGTATGAAAACGAAGTATGGACTTTGACTGACTTGCCCGATGATCGGCGAGCCATAGAAAATAAATGGATCTTTAAGAAGAAGACAGACGCGGATGGTAATGTGACCATCTATAAGGCTCGGCTTGTCGCTAAGGGTTATCGACAAGTTCAAGGGGTTGACTACGATGAGACTTTCTCACCCGTAGCGAAGCTGAAGTCCGTCCGAATCATGTTAGCAATTGTCGCATTCTATGATTATGAGATATGGCAAATGGACGTCAAAACAACATTCCTTAATGGTTTCCTTAAGGAAGAATTGTATATGATGTAGCCAGAAGGTTTTGTCGATCCTAAGAATGCTGATAAGGTGTGCAAGCTCCAACGCTCAATCTATGGGCTGGTGCAAGCCTCTCGGAGTTGGAACATTCGATTTGATGAGATGATCAAAGCGTTTGGGTTTACGCGGACTTATGGAGAAGCCTGAGTTTACAAGAAAGTGAGTGGGAGCTCTGTAGCATTTCTCATATTATATGTGGATGACATACTATTGATGGGAAATGATATAGAATTCTTGGAAAGCATAAAGGCCTACTTGAACAAGTGTTTTTCAATGAAGGACCTTGGAGAAGCTGCTTATATATTAGGCATCAAGATCTATAGAGATAGATCGAGATGCCTCATTGGTCTTTCACAAAGTACGTACCTTGACAAGATATTGAAGAAGTTCAATATGGATCAGTCCAAGAAGGGGTTCTTGCCTGTATTGCAAGGTATGAGATTGAGCACGGCTCAATGCCCGGCCACGGCAGAAGATAGAGAAAAGATGAGTGTCGTCCCCTATGCCTCGGCCATAGGGTCTATTATGTATGCCATGTTGTGTACCAGACCTGATGTAAACCTTGCCGTGAGTTTGGTAGGAAGGTACCAAAGTAATCCCGGCATGGAACACTGGACAGCGGTCAAGAATATCCTGAAGTACCTGAAAAGGACTAAGGATATGTTTCTCGTTTATGGAGGTGACGAAGAGCTCGTCGTAAAGGGTTACGTCGATGCTAGCTTCGACACAGATCTGGATGACTCCAAGTCACAAACCGGATACGTGTATATTTTGAATGGTGGGGCAGTCAGCTGGTGTAGTTGCAAGCAAAGCGTCGTGGCGGGATCTACATGTGAAGCGGAGTACATGGCAGCCTCGGAGGCAGCACAAGAAGCAATCTGGATGAAGGAGTTCATTACCGACCTAGGAGTTATTCCCAATGCGTCGGGCCCGATGACACTCTTCTGTGACAACACTGGAGCTATTGCCCTTGCCAAGGAGCCCAGGTTTCACAGGAAGACCAGGCATATCAAGCGTCGCTTCAACTCCATTCGTGAAAATGTTCAAAATGGAGACATAGATATTTGTAAAGTGCATACGGACCTGAATGTCATAGATCCGTTGACTAAACCTCTTCCTCGAGCAAAACATGATCAACACCAGAACTCTATGGGTGTTCGATTCATCACAATGTTACTAGATTATTGACTCTAGTGCAAGTGGGAGATTGTTGGAAATATGCCCTGGAGGCAATAATAAAATGGTTATTATTATATTTCCTTGTTCATGATAATTGTCTATTGTTCACGCTATAATTGTATTATCCGGAAATCATAATACATGTGTGAATACACAGACCACAACATGTCCCTAGTGAGCCTCTAGTTGACTAGCTCGTTGATCAATAGATGGTTACGGTTTCCTGACCATGGACATTGGATGTCATTGATAACGGGATCACATCATTAGGAGAATGATGTGATGGACAAGACCCAATCCTAAGCATAGCACAAGATCGTGTAGTTCGTCTGCTAAAGCTTTTCTAATGTCAAGTATCTTTTCCTTAGACCATGAGATTGTGCAACTCCCGGATACTGTAGGAATACTTCGGGTGTGCCAAACGTCACAACGTAACTGGGTGACTATAAAGGTGCACTACGGGTATCTCTCAAAGTGTCTGTTGGGTTGGCACGAATCGAGAATGGGGTTTGTAACTCTGTATGACGGAGAGGTATCTCTGGGCCCACTCGGTAAGACATCATCATAATGAGCTCAATGTGACTAAGGGTTGGTCACGGGATGATGTGTTACACAACGAGTAAAGTGACTTGCCGGGATTGAACAAAGTATTGGGATACTGGCGATCGAATTTCGGGCAAGTAACGTACCGATTGACAAAGGGAATTGTATACGGGATTGCTTGAATCCTCGACATCGTGGTTCATCCGATGAGATCATCGTGGAACATGTGGGAGCCAACATGGGTATCCAGATCCCGCTGTTGGTTATTGGTCGGAGAGTTGTCTCGGTCATGTCTGCATGGTTCCCGAACCCGTAGGGTCTACACACTTAAGGTTTGATGACGCTAGGGTTATTAGGAAGATTTGTATGTGATTGCCGAATGTTGTTCGGAGTCCCGGATGAGATCCCGGACGTCAGGAGGAGTTCCGGAATATTACAGAGGTGAAGATTTATATATATGGGAAGTCATCATACGGTCACCGGAAATATTCGGGGGTATACCAGTATTGTACTGAGACCACCGGAGGGGTTCTGGGGGTCCACCGGGAGGGTCCACCTGCCCCAGAGGGCCTTATGGGCTGTAGGTGGAAGGGAACCAGCCCCTAGTGGGCTGGGCGCCATTCCCCCCTAGGGCCCATGCGCCTAGGGTTTGGGGGGAACCCTAAAGGGGGGCGCCCCCTTACTTGGGGGCCAAGCCCCCTCCCCCTTGGCCGCCGCCCCCCCTCTAGATTTCATCTAGAGGGGCCAGCCCCCTTCTCCCTATAAATAGAGGGGCGAGGGGAGGGCTGCAGCACCACATCCAAGGCGTAGCCCCTCCCCTCCCCAACACCTCTCCTCCTCCGCGTGAGCTTGGTGAAGCCCTGCCAGAGAACTGCCACTCCATCACCACCACGTCGTCGTGCTGCTGTTGGAGCCTTCTTCCTCAACCTCTCCCTCCTCCTTGCTGGATCAAGGCGCGGGAGACGTCACCGGGCTGCACGTGTGTTGAACGCGCAGGCACCATTGTTCGGTGCTTAGATCGGATTCGGCCGTGATCTGAATCGCTACGTGTACGACTCCTCCAACCGCGTTCTTGTAACGCTTTCGACTCGCGATCTTCAAGGGTATGAAGATGCACTCCCCTCTCGTTGCTAGTTACTCCATAGATTGATCTTGGTGATGCGTAGAAAATTTTTAATTTCTGCAATGACCCCCAACAACATGTATATCAAATATACTTTTGTTCACTTTGCCATCCTTCTTATCCGTCAAGTATTTGGGGTAGTTCTGCTTCCAGTGACCATTCCCTTTGTAATAGAAGCACTCAGTTTCAGGCTTAGGTTTAGCTTTGGGCTTCTTCAAGGGAGTGGCAACTTGCTTGCCATTCTTCTTTAAGTTCCCTTTCTTTCCCTTGCCATTTTACTTGAAACTAGTGGTCTTGTCAACCATCAACACTTGATGCTTTTTCTTGATTTCTACCTTCGCCAATTTCAGCATTGCGAAGAGCTTGGGAATTGTTTCCGTTATCCCTTGCATATTATAGTTCATCACGAAGTTCTAGTAACTTGGTGATAGTGACTAGAGAACTTTGTCAATCACTATCTTATCTGGAAGATTAACTCCCACTTGATTCAAGTGATTGTAGTACTCAGACATTCTGAGCACATGCTCACTAGCTGAACTATTCTCCTCCATCTTGTAGGAAAAGTACTGTCAGAGGTCTCATACCTCTCGACACGGGCATGAGTCTGAAATACTAATTTCAACTCTTGGAACATCTTATATGCTCCATGGCGTTCAAAACATTTTTGAAGTCCCGGTTCTAAGCCATAAAGCATGACGCACTAAACTATCAAGTAGTCATCATACCGAGCTTGCCAAACGTTCATAACATCTACCTCTGCTCCTGCAATAGGTCTGTCACCTAGCGGTGCATCAAGGACATAATTCTTCTATGCAGCAATGAGGATAATCCTCAGGTCACGAAGCTAGTCCGCATCATTGCTACTAACATCTTTCAACATAGTTTTCTCTAGGAACATATCATAAATAAAACGGGGAAGCTATACGCGAGCAATTGATCTCCAACATAGATATGCAAATACTATTAGGACTAAGTTCATGATAAATTTAAGTTTAATTAATCATATTACTTAAGAACTCATAGTTAGATAGACATCCCTCTAATCATCTAAGTGATCATGTGATCCATATCAACTAAACCATGTCCGATCATCACGTGAGATGGATTAGTTTTCAATGGTGAACATCACTATGTTGATCATATCTATCATATGATTCACGCTCGACCTTTCGGTCTCGGTGTTACGATGCCATATCTGCATATGCTAGGTTCATTAAGTTTAACCTGAGTATTCTGCTTGTGCAAAACTGACTTGCACACATTGTATGTGAACGTAGAGCTTATCACACCCGATCATCACGTGGTGTCTTAGCACGAAGAACTGTCGCAACGGTGCATACTCAGGGAGAATACTTATACCTTGAAATTTTAGTAAGGGATCATCTCATAATGCTTGCCGTCGTACTAAGCAAAATAAGATGCATACAAGATAAACATCACATGCAATCAAAATATGTGAGATGATATGGCCATCATCATCTTGTGCCTTTGATCTCCATCTCCAAAGTACCGTCATGATCTCCATCGTCGCCAGCATGACACCATGATCTCCATCATCTTGATCTTTATCAACGTGTCGTCACATGGTCGTTTCGCCAACTATTGCTTTTGCAACTATTGCTATCGCATGGCGATAAAGTAAAGCAATTATATGGCGCTTGCATCTTATGCAATAAAGAGACAACCATAAGGCTCCTGCCAGTTGCCGATAACTTTAACAAAACATGATCATCTCATACAACAATTTATATCTCATCACGTCTTGACCATATCACATCACAACATGCCCAGCAAAAACAAGTTAGACGTCCTCTACTTTGTTGTTGCAAGTTTTACGTGGCTGCTACGGGCTTCTAGCAAGAACCATTCTTACCTACGCATCAAAACCACAACGTACTATAGTGATTGCTTTTTGATCTTCAGAAAGAACCCTGTTCATTGAAATTGATTCAACTAAAGTTGGAGAAACAGACACCCACTAGCCACATGTATGTGAAGCACGTCGGTAGAACCAGTCTCGCGTAAGCGTACGCGTAATGTCGGTCTGAGCCGATTCATCCAAAATACCGCTGAATCAAGAATCAACTAGTGACGGCAAGCAATATGTATGTACCCACGCCCACAACTCCTTTGTGTTCTACTCGTGCATATAACATCTACACATAGACCTAGCTCGGATGCCACTATTGGGAAACGCAGTAATTTAAAAAAAATCATGCGCACACGCAAGATCTATCTAGGTGATGCATAGCAACGAGATGGGAGACTGTTGTCCACGTACCCTCGTAGACCGTAAGCGGAAGTGTTATGACAACGCGGTTGATGTAGTCGTACGTCTTCACGATCCGACCGATCCTAGCACCGAAGGTATGGCACCTCCACAATCTGCAGACGTTCAGCTCGGTGACGTCCCACGAACTCTAGATCCAGCTGAGGTCGAGGGAGAGTTTCATCAGCACGACGGCGTGGTGACGACGATGATGAAGCTACCGGCGCAGGGCTTCACCTAAGCACTTCAATGATATGACCGAGATGGAAATCTGTGGAGGGGGACACCGCACACGGCTAAACAATTAACTTGTGTGTCTATGGGGTGTCCCCCTCCCCCGTATATAAAGGGGGGAGGGCCGACCCTCATAGGGCGCGCCCAAGGGGAGGATTCCTACTCCTTGTAGGAGTAGGTTTCCCCCTTTCCTAGTCCAAGTAGGAGAAGAAGGAAGGAGAGGGAGAAGGAAAGAGGGGGCGCCGCCCCCTCCTAGTCCAATTCAGACCAGCCCATGAGGGGCGTACGGCCACCCCTTGAGGCCCTTCTCTCCTTTTTCGTATGGCCCATTAAGGCCCACTACTTCCCCCGGCGAATTCCCCTAACTCTCCGGTACTCCAAAAAATACCCGAATCACTCAGAACCTTTCCGATGTCCGAATATAGCCTTCCAATATATCGATCTTTACGTCTCGACCATTTCGAGACACCTCATCATGTCTGTGATCTCATCCGAGACTCCGAACAACCTTTGATACATCAAATCACATAACTCATAATACAAATCGTCATCGAACGTTAAGCGTGCGGATCCTACGAGTTCGAGAACTATGTAGACATGACCAAGACACATCTTCGGTCAATAACCAATAGCGGAACCTGGATGCCCATATTAGCTCCTACATATTCTACGAAGATCTTTATCGGTCAAACCGCATAACAACATACGTTGTTCCCTTTGTCATCGGTATGTTACTTGCCCGAGATTCGATCGTCGGTATCTCAATACCTAGTTCAATCTCGTTACCGACAAGTCTCTTTACTCGTTCCGTAATGCAACATCCCGCAACTAACTCATTAGTCATATTGCTTGCAAGGCTTATAGTGATGTGCATTACCGAGAGGGCCCAGAGATACCCCTCCGACAATTGGAGTGACAAATCCTAATCTCGATCTATGCCAACTCAACAAACATCATCGGAGACACCTATAGAGCATCTTTATAATCACCCAGTTACGTTGGGACATTTGATAGCACATAAGGTATTCCTCCGGTATTCTGGAGTTGCATAATCTCATAGTCAGAGGAACATGTATAAGTCATGATGAAAGCAATAGCAATAAACTAAACGATCATAGTGCTAAGCCAACGGATGGGTCTTGTCCATCACATCATTCTCTAATGATGTGATCCCGTTCATCAAATGAGAACACATGTCTATCGCTAGGAAACTTAACCATCTTTGATTAACAAGCTAGTCAAGTAGAGCCATACTAGGGACACTTTGCTTGTCTATGTATTCACACATGTACTAAGTTTCCGGTTAATACAATTCTAACATGAATAATAAACATTTATCATGATATAAGTAAATATAAATAACAACTTTATTATTGCCTCTAGGGCATATTTCCTTCACGTACGCGGACCGGCGGGCCAACCCTATACGTATTGAGGTGGGTAAAGGGGAGTATCGGTTTTCCTCTCGACGTCTCTCGCTCCTGGTGGCTGAAACCCTAGCCGCTGTCAGGAGAGTCCAATCTTCCAGCGCCGTTCTTCGGTGACTCCCCTCCGCCGGCGACCTCGGTCATCGGTGGTGAGGGGGGTCGCCGGATCCACGCGTGTGGATCATTTTTGCTCTCTCGTAGTCTAGATTTTTAGGCTGTTCATCGTCTTGGCTTCGGCGATGACGGCAACGCTGAATAAAGATTCTTCGGATCCTTCCTTGACAAGGCCATCGGTCCTATGGTTGGAGATGGATTTAGAAACCAGACTGTTCAAGTAAGGATGGCGTGGCGACAGCGGCATGCTCGTGGTGGACCTGTGTCCTCGGGCTCCGTCGTTGCGACGACATTTGCTTCAGCGTCGGCGTGGAGCTTGGGAGGTAGTCTAGGAGCGGATGCAGATTGTGGTATGCATCGACGGCATTTGGAAGAAGGAATGTGTGATGGGTTCATGGTTCGTAGATGGCAGGTATGGTTTCCTCCTTCAGCGTCTTAGTCGTGGTGGGGTGCCAGATCTGGAGTTCGATGGCGTGTCCGGGGTGTTGCTTCGGTCTGATTCGTTCAACGACAAGGGCTTCACTTTTGGTGAGCCACCTTGGAGGTCCGCAAAGCTGCATATCAGCGATGGAGCTGTGTCGAGCTCGAGTGAGGAGGTGATCCTTCATTGTTTTCTTCGATGACTGCTATGGTGATGTCGGAGACAGGTGACGGGCGTTGGTGTCAAGCTCAGACATGTTCTGTTATCTTTTCAGTTTTGTCATATCGGTCCTTAGGTGACTTGTACTTTGATTTTTGTGATATGAATGAAACACGTATTACCATGAAAAAAAGGTGGGTAAAGAGGATCCCTTATACGTTTTTTAGTGTGTGTTTTTACCGAAGCGGGACTCGGTTAAGAGATGATTTCTTATGTTTACCCTAGCTCGTGTAAAGCCGCCCAGATTCCAATGCTCAGCCGACTCACGCCGGCCAAACCAGGCAGCGCCTGCCCGGGAAGCAGTGTTTAGAGACTGACATCACCGCCGGCTCGACTCAGGGACGATTCAGAGGGGTGGCAAAAGAGGATGGTTGGTCTGGAGGGTTCTGCATTAGATGGTAAATCTCCTTGAGCTCCTCCACTTGCCCACTCGAATTTGTTGGTTTTTATTGGTTGAATTTGATTCATTCCCCTTTGTTGTGGTTATGTTGTGCTTCTTATGCAGAAGAAAGGGTGGACCGCCACGGGTTGAGTGATACTGGAGGGCTTTCTTGTGTGGGTGGCGTATCGTTGCTCGCACCGGGAACTGCCTTCTCTACTAATTTTAGTATTCTTCAGGAGCTCCGCACAGAAAAGTTATTTCGAGAATATTTGGAGTACCGTGAGGATCCATTCAAGTGGGCGGCAGAAGAACTGGTTGCAGCATGCAATTCACCTGTATGCATGGATCATTGGGTTGCAATTTCAGCAAATCTTCATTCACCGTCCCCTCAGATGCTTGGAATTGTTGGCATCATAATCCTCTGTGTGTGTAGGTTGATTTGTTTCTCCAGACTGTGCCTGATGAGAGGCTTTTTCAAGAGCACCTTTTCAATTTTGTGTCGTTATGTGAACAGGTACCGAAATAATCCTCGGTTTCGTGACCCACTTGTCTTTTTTGGTATCACTGTCTTCTGTACCTCCTTCTTTATTGTAGTTTTTTTCCTTGTTTCTAGTACATGTGATCCTTACTACTATAATGATTTCGGTACTATTTATCCTATATTGGTCTTAGATATCAATCTATTAATACATATTTGTGACTTTCCATCAGAATACGTAGATGTTTGTTTTCTCATAAAAGGTGTGGAGGGTTAAATGATTTTGAGCATGCCTGGTTTGATGCCTAATTGGTTCATTACCAAGTTGTCTTGCCGATCTCACATAAAGTTGCCATTTTTTGGCTTGCCAACGCATTGGCTAGCCAAATATTGGTAGCAAACCAAGCACACCCTTTGTGATAGGGCACCTAGTACATTTGGAATGCCACCAGCAAAAATGATTATACTGAATATGGGTTCATTTGGGCAGATGATCTCATATATATTGGCAAGCCAAAGTTTGGTAGCCTATCATACCCTTTGTTATAGCCTTATAGAGCACCTCTACATTTATCATTGTAGACTGCAAATTATTCTTCATTTTTGAGATAATTCTAGAAGTCAGCCCAAATATCACTTGAGACAACCCCCCCCCCCCCCCCCCCCCCCCCCCCCCCCCCCAACACACACACAACCGGTCGCAATATCGCCCCTCCTTGTTTAACCGGTTTTGATGTGTTTTCACTCAGGTTCTATCCTAGTCAGAACTATCACATCATTATTTTCTCTCTCATCTCTGCCATGTCACCATTTCTCTATCCTCGTAGCTGAAACAAAAATAGCAGGTTTCTGTCAAATGTCAAAACGTATGTCCATTTTAGCCAAAATTCCACCAGATTGTCACTACATTATTTCTAATTTACTGATTTTTTTCAAAATTTATACCAGAATGTTTGATTTACTGGAATTTTTCAGTTTTTTCAGTGAAGTCCGAATTTTGAACCCAAAAATCAAAATATGAAACTAAAGAAGCTTCATTCAAACTGTAAGCCAATTTAGCTGAAATTATACGAGAGTGGTAATTGAATTATTCCCAATTTACTGGAATTATTTCAATGTTTTCTAACAATTTGTTGTGGTAATTGAATTTTTTGAGACCCTTGCACCAAACCCTGCACATTCACAATATTTCCGGAGGTTTTGTTATGGATACCCTTGTTAGACGCTCTCTTAGAAGTTGATTGTCCGGATTGTACATGCATCTCTTCCTACCAGCCAACTCATAAGACTAGAACTGGAACCCATAAGATCTCACAACCAACTCATGGTTCTGGGCTTCTGGCACATGGACAACAACAACAACAACAACAACAACAACAACAACAACAACTCATAAGACTAGAACTGGAACCCATAAGATCTCACAACCAACTCATGGTTCTGGGCTTCTGGCACATGGATAGCTAGCTTCCACACACCCCTGCCCATGGCTAGTTCTTTGGTAATATTCCAGTCCTTTAGATCCCCCTTTACGGACTCCTCCCATGTCAAGTTTGGTGTACCACAACCTCTCTTGACATTATGAGCATGCTTTAGCCGTCCGCTATGCACTAGAGCTTCTGGAGGCCTGCGCTGAATATGCCCAAACCATCTCAGACGATGTTGGATAAGCTTCTCTGCAATTGGTTCTACCCCAACTCAGCAATAAGAGAGAATAATTCCTCCTTCCATTTTCTGTTCCTAAGATTACTCTTAGAGAAAATTTATGAGACTTCATGTTTTTATTTTGGATAAAGACATGCCCCTAATTACTAGAAGAACAAGTGAAGGAATAGAACATTGTGCATTACATCACTTACTTTTCTACATTTAGGCTGAAATGGAAAGTTGTAGACATAGGTCGTGCGTGGAAACATGAGAAATATTTAAATTTTCTACATTTGAGCACTAACTCTTTCAAATTGAGGAGGGAGAATTAGTGATTGGTTTGGGACTATCTGTAAATTGCAAAGGGCTTCTCTTACTCTTCTAATTTCTAAATCTGTTTCGAAGAGAAGTTTGGTTCTTTTCTAATCATTTTCTATTCTGTACTGAATGGAACCTTTCATCTTGCAGTATTCTGTGGTTGTTGATGATGCTGATGGAAGTAAAGAAAGTTTGGCTGATGATGGATCACCACGTTTCTCGACTGAGGCTGAGATCAAACTCATCCACCGTAAGAATGTATGTGTTTGCAGCAGAATTTTGTTCCTTTTGCACCTGCTTGTTGCCTGCTGGGTGCTTGAGATGTATAATTGTCTGTTGCTATCACTACACTAAATATGTTGTCACGATCATATGAAGTCGGCACAAATATGTGGCATGCTGCTTGAACTTGTACATATAACATACATGTGTGGGCCCTGCCTAAACTTCTAATTTCTGGCGTCATGATATTTATTTGCAGATCTATGTGAGCATATGTGCTAAGCACTCATCTTAATGCATGATTGGTAATAATTGTTTCGATTATTAACTCTCTCTCTCTCTCCCTGGTGTATTTATGATTTACAAATAATTACTCTTAAACTTGAAGTTCGCATAAAATTCCAACTGACCATGAAGCCACATAGATTTGTATCGCTATCCACATGAATACGTCGGCAGGCGGACAATTCCATCTCCTATAGTGGATTGGCTGTGGCACATGCATGCACATACAAATAGACAACCTGTCCACTGAATCCCCCCGAAGTGAAGGTGGTTCAACCTACTGGCGCCACAACCAACTCAGTCGTAGTCACAAAATATATGCTTGCATCAGGTGCCACTGGGCCTTCTGTTCTGGTGTCTTTCTCTAAGCGATTTGCCATGACTGAGGGATCTGCAATAAAACTGATCCATGTGGTGTTGTTAATGAGGCACCATCGTTTTTAGTTTGGTAGCTCATTTGCTAGGCATTAGAGAAAGATGAACTCAAAGATTGGTGTTTTGAAATTTGCCTCCAAAGAGTGGCTGCCATAAAATGCCGCTGGCTACAGAAAATAACATAGACAGTGTTATTAATACTAGTAGTAATAATGGTAGTAGCGGTTTGTTTTCATCCCATGTGATGGTTGTTTGATTTTGACTCTGCATATCAACAAGATAATATTTCTCGTTACTGTGGAACGTAACTGATCATATTGGCATTAAAGTTAAGTTCACCATGCTAATGAAAATTTACCTGTTCCTTCATATCATCATTTCATTGGCGCTAAGCTTGATCTTTTCCTTTCATTGTTACTATCTGCCAGGTCAAGTGTTCCGTGTAACATGATATGCCAGATTCTGTTTCAGCATATTCTTCTGTAATGATTTTATTGTGTTGAACCATTTATTCCGCAGATGATCAGTGTTTCAGTTCTGGATCATTCAAATATTCTGTTACATTCAGTTCTTAATTTCTTGTGGAATTAACTTTGCACATATGACCTTTTGCTCGTAGAGAGATTAGATTATAAATGAATCTGTTATGTCCTAAGAATCTGTGTTGTTGTTCCAATTCTTTCGCCTTTCAAATATCTTTTTTACAGCACAAAGATTCTCTTATGAAAAGATTGCATGGTGTTCGAAGATATTATGCATACTGCAAAGCCCTTCTGCAACTTGATTTTATCAAGGTACATGTCAGTTTTATCATTTTTGCTTTCCTGGATTGAACTTGTTGATTCAGTTTGAACATTTTGCAGTGGAATAGTAACCCTGAAGAAGTTTTAAAACGGATCAAAGAGTCAACTAGATGGTCTGATGTGCTGAATGATTATGAGCTACAACGTGGTTTAGAGGTTATTGTTGCCTTTTTCTTATTGTGAATGCACTGCCAATTTATTCAAGTTATATAGTTATTCTCTGAAGGGGAGCCTTGGCGCAGTGGTAAAGCTGCTGCCTTGTGACCATGAGGTCACGGGTTCAAGTCCTGGAAACAGCCTCTTGCAGAAATGTAGGGAAAGGCTGCGTACAATAGACCCAAAGTGGTCGGACCCTTCCCCAGACCCTGCGCAAGCGGGAGCTACATGCACTGGGGCTGCCCTATATAGTTATTCTCTTTTAATAGAGTCATATGAAATTTTCAAGGATGCATGTGAGTAAATTGGACATAACTTCCACAAGCAGCAGCATGACTGAGGTTAGATTAGCATTAATTTTGGTCTTGATAATTACAGTATCAGGACATACATCTTGATGAAGTTCTAAATTAAAATAAACTGAAAATTATGCTGTTCCATTCTGCACACTTGAACATAAGTATTTCCACATAATGTTTACCTTTACCCATAAAGGTTGGTGGCTTGATACAGTTATAGAGTCTCCACCGGTGTCATGGAGGTCCTGGTATTGTGCCAAAATTTTCCTTCCCCAAATCCCATCCTCTGTGGGATCTTTCAGCGCTGGTTATGTGCATGTGTTAGAGGAGGTATTTGCAAAGGTTATGAATATAGCAGGCATGTTTCTAGCATGGTCTAAATAATTGTAGTGACATAATATGTCTATTTATGGGAACAAATACTGAACAGCCCATGTATTATTTTTCAGATACGAATTAAAAGCTTTGGGATCTTATGCCTGCTATATGCATAAACTGTGTTTTGAAAGTCTGTTATACCAAATATTGTCCAAGTGGCTTTAAATCTTCACAAGTTTCATGTTGGCTTTATGTTTTTTTTGGCTAGTTGGCTTTATGTTTTCAAAATGTCAAATTAGATATTCCTCTCCAACAATTATGTTTTCTGGTGAGACCGACCATCAAGAACATTGTGTTACTCTTTCTTGGAAGTTTAGTTGAAATACCAAATTTCATGGATTTTGATTATGTTATTTCCAATTTTGTTCAAAAGTTTGGAAAAAAGACCATTTTCGAAAACCTTTGGTCACAGCCAGCCTTGTGGCTAACATGACCCTTTGTGTGGAAAAATTAACGGCAAGCCGGGTTTCATTTATCAAGATCTTACATACTACCTCTATGTGGGTTTATTAGTCCCTTGCGTATTTTTGGTACCCTTAGCATTTTTGGTCAAGTTTGACCGTAAATTTTACTAATGAAATATATGTTATATTTAGCAAAAGCAGTATCATTGGGAAGTACTTTCAAATATGAATCTAACAATATATATTTTGTAACATATCACTTATATTTCGCTAGTCAAATATACGGTCAAAGTATGACCCAAAATACGAAGGGGGACTAATAGACCTGGATGGAGGGAGTACAACCTAAAGAGCAACACCACATGGCCATCAGTGCTGTCATTTGAGGCTTCTCTTGATTTTCAACTTTGTATCCAAATTTTAAAAATTCAATGCTTGAGGTGAAATGTTGCCTAGAAAGCGGGCCAATTTCCAATGGAGTGGCTGGTTCTATTTTGTTGCAAAAATGTTACTCCCTCCGTCCTAGTATAATATAAGATGTTATTATAACCAATGTACTCATATATTGGCTGTAATAACATCTTATATTACGGGACGGACGGAGTACTTGCAATTTGTGGCATGTTAGGTTTTACACTTTGTCTTCCATCTTTTTTCAAATTTGCAGTTTGATAAGGTAGCTTTGGAGGAAGACATCAACTCTCGTATGAGTTCAGAATTAGAGAAGCATCTACAATTCCCTGACCAGGCAAGTCTCATGCTGAATTGCATCTTCCTTAACCTAGTTATCTTGTAGCTGGACGGGAAATGCATGGATGAACCCGGGTACATATGAACCCACTTCGGAAAACATATTTCCAGATGCTAAAAAATCTGAAAATGGTTGCACGGATACGTCTTCATGTTCTATGTGTGTGCATAAAGTTTCACGGAAAAATAACTATTTTGTGGTGTGTGCAAAAAAAGACAAAAACTTATGTCGTGAAACGCTATTTAGAAGCACTGAAATTTGTCTTTTTTACAGAGACAAAACAAAAAGATATTTTTTCACAAAACTTTGTGCCGCACACACACATTTGCGAACATGTATGCGTGAATTTTTCTTTGAATTTTTTGACTTCTTAAAATGTTCTTAAAGTGCATTTTTTGAAAAGTGGGTGCATATGCCCATGGGTGCGCAGGAGGTGCCCTCTCGTAGCTGGACCTTACACTTCCTTTTTTGCCATAATTTGTAGTTGCTCATGCGAGAATATTTCAATAGTGTGAAAATAAGGAACCTTGCCAGGGAGGCTGGAGTCATTCTTGTCGAAGAGGTCAGTTTTCTATTTTTGGCATTCACATTTTGAAACTGGAATGTGCATGAGTTAGTGAAATAAATCGGACCCTGTATATCTGTGAACCCTTCTATCATGACAATTAGTTTGTAAAGGCACATTCTTATTTTGACATGCTATTTGCAAATTCTCTTGCATCACATATGCACTCTGTCCTCGTCTCATTTTACTCTTTTTTCCCATGGACACTGTACATGTTCTCTTTATTGTTTTAGCGCTACGTTCGGTGGTTATGCTTTTGCATGTTTGTTGACTTTTGGGAATACATCTTCCTGCCAGACAACAACAACAACAACAACAAAGCCTTTTAGTCCCAAACAAGTGCCAGGGTAGGCTAGAGCTGAAACCCATAAGATCTCGAAACTTCCACACACCGCCGTCGATGGTAGTTCGTTGGTGATATTCCAGTCCTTCATACCTCTCTTAACGGACTCCTGCCAGAAAATTAGTAAAATCAAATGGGTTTGCGGCTGTTTGGCAGGGCCTGCGAGTATTCAAATGAATCATATTATCCTTTATTTTCAATTGCAGTTTCTACCCGTACGAAATTTGGAAGAACAGATATTACCCAAAAGTTTGCCCCAGAATTTTGGACAACAGCTGTTACCCAGAAATTTGCCCCAGATGAAAAAGAGAGTTAAGCAGTCACTTGACTCAACCAGGGCTTACCTGCATCGACAGGGCGCTACTCGTGCTAGGGGTTTGAAGTATGTGGTTGGTGCAGTTTCTCTTGCTTGTATCATCATGGCTGGCCAACGCGAGAGTAATTAAGACTGTCAACTGCATCCATGGTTGGCCTTTGCCCGCGAAAAAAAAGGTTGGCCTTTGGATAGACAGTAATTTGTATATAAATAATGTTGTACTCGTGTTTGAAGCATGTTTGTCCTGCTATGCATTACAGATGATATTTAACATGTGGTATTTGTTCATCTGTTGAGCCGTTTGCTTCAGGATAAGTTTCATTGACCTCTATCTCTATGGTGTCAGCGCGAATGGGCGGAGCCCCGACCATAGTTGAAATAGGTGTCCGTCTCTAGCTCCTGCACCAGTCTCATTAACGCCCAACGTGATGGACCCGGACTGGAGACACCTGTATTTTTTTTGTCAAAAAATTGAGTCTATTATCCAGAAGGCTAAGCTCAGGCCCTTCTCTAGCATGGTTAGGAAATAAACCTTTTTTGTTGTTTAGTAAGCAGATTTGGTGCTTATTGTAAGAGAAAATTAAACTGTAAACATATTTTGGGGAAATGAGATTTAGCCAGGGATAGTGGGCCTCAAACCACTAAAGAATGCATACCTGCCCGAAGAATGGTGTTTCAGATGTTCTGTCCGTTCTACCGAAAAAGGCTTTCGCCCCGCTTTATATATAAAGCAATTGCCCAAGCCAACATCCAACAAGGTTCAAGACCACACACACACACGAAAGTACCAGACAAATAAGTACAGAGAGGGTTAATGCTGAGGGCACAGCTCAACAAGCCCCAAAAAAAAAACAAAAAGGCACACGCGCCGGGAGAGACACAGCGTCTAGTCGGGCTCCGGGGGTGGCGGGGGGAGCGGGGGCGCCAAGCGGAAGGCCATCGATCGAAGGTCGGCGAGGAGGGTGCTGATGACGTCTCGGTCCTGTGGGCGGCTAAGCTGCCGCCAGAGTTGCAAGTATCCACACAATTTAAAGATGGAGTCAGTAGCACGCCGAAGAGGCACCTTCTGGATGACAAGCTTATTGCGGACAGTCCACAGCGTTCAGGCAAGGATCCCCACGCAAAGCCATCTAATATGCCTGTAGCGAGGGGGAGAGGCCTGAATTTCCGCAAGCAGGTCAGGGACGTTGGTGTTGCACCACTGGCCCCAACCGTTTCGCGGAAACAAGACCAAAGGAACTGTGCCGTGTAGCACGAGAAGAAGATGTGGTTGGTATCCTCTACCGTGCCGCACATGGGGCACGTCCCATCCCCAGGTCCGTGGCGTTTAAGGACCTCAACGCCGGACGGGAGGCGGCCGCGGATCCATTGCCACAGGAAAATCCTGATCTTCAGGGGCAGGCGGATGTCCCAAATCAAACTGAAGGGCTCGGGGGCCGTCGATGGGGCGATAGCCGCGTAGAGGGATCTGGTGGAGAAGCGGCCGGAGGGTTCCAGTTGCCAGGAGATGGCGTCCGGAGAGTCGACAACGTCTATAGGTAGGAGGGCGATGTCCTGGAGGAGGGTATCCCAAGCCGCAACCTCAAGGGGGCCAAAGGGGCGGCGGAAAGCGAGGCGCCCTAAATCAATAAGGGCCGTCTCGACAGAAACCCGAGGGTCAACAATGATGTCGAAGAGGACTAGAAATCGAGCGGCTAGGGGGGTGTCGCCCAACCATCTATCAAGCCAGAACAGGGTCAAGGACCCAGTACCCACCGAGATGGAAGTGCCAATGCGCAAAACAGGCAGTAGCTGGACGACGGCTTGCCAAAACTGGGAGCCGCCAGAGCGCTGGCAGAATGCGAGAGACTGTCCACGCAGGTACTTGTTCTGGATTATAGTAAGCCAGAGACCCCCATCTCCATTGGCAATGCGCCAGAGCCAACGGGTCAGGAGGGCAATGTTCATGCGCTGGGAGGACAAAATCCCAAGACCGCCCTGGTCCTTGGGTTTGCATATATCTGGCCAGCTGACCATGTGGTACTTCTGCTTATCCCCTTCGCCAGCCCAGTAGAATCTGGATTGGTATTTGGCGATCTCCTGGTGCAGGGTTTCGTGGAGGCTATAAAAGCTCATGAGAAACCAAAGGAGGCTAGCAAGCGAAGAGTTGATTAGGATCACTCGAGCCGCCTTAGACAGCCAGCGCCCTTTCCAAGGCTCAACGCGGTGTTGCATACGGGTCACCGTGGGGCGAAGATCAGCCACGATGAGGCGCGAATCACTAATGGGGATCCCCAAATAGGTCGTGGGGAAAGAACCCAGCCGACAGTTAAGTCGGTTAGCGATAGCCTGTGCTTCCTCCAAGGGGAACCCGAGGACCATCACTTCGCTCTTATCGAAGTTGATGGTTAGGCCCGACATTTGTTGGAAGCACAGGAGGAGGAACTTCAGGTTAGTAATATCTAGTGCGGATCCCTCAACCATTATAATGGTATCATCCGCATATTGAAGGAGGGAGACCCCTCCCCTTCCTACTAGGTGGGGAACTAAGCCGTGGATATGGCTAGCAGCCTTGGCCTTATCCAAGATGGATGCCAGGGCATCGACCACCATGTTGAACAAGAACGGTGAGAAGGGGTCACCTTGACGGACCCCACAAAGGGTGGGGAAGTAGGGCCCAATGTCACCGTTGATGTTCACCGCGGTCCGGCCATAGGAGACAAGCTGCATGACGCGGGTCACCCAACGATCGTCGAAGCCCTTGCGAAGCAGCACTTCTCGCAGGAATGGCCAGTGGACCGTGTCATAGGCTTTGTGAAAGTCTAGCTTTAGGAAGACCGAGCGATGGCGTTTTATACGAACCTCGTGGAGGACCTCGTGGAAAACTAACACTCCATCGAGAATGAATCGGCCTTGTATGAAGGAGGATTGATTCGGATGGGTAATCGTGTTAGCTAGAAGGGTCACCCTATTGGCGTACCCTTTGGCCAAGATCCGAAAGATCACATTAATCACTGTGATTGGGCGGAACTGGCGAATATCTGAGGCGCCCGGGACCTTGGGGATGAGGGTCACAATCCCATAATTGAGTCGCCCAAGGTCCATTGAGCCCTAATAGAATTCTTCGAACAGAGCCATGACCTCCGGCTTGATGGTAGCCCAGAACGTTTTAAAGAACGTCGGGACCCGGGGCCGAGGAGGGGTTCATCCCCTTAATGGCTGCGAGGACCTCGACCTCATCAAAAGGGGCCACTAATGCCGCGTTGGTCTCAGCCGAGACCAATTGCGCACCCGACCAAATGTCGGGGGCCAGACTAGCCCCACCCCGCGGGGTGGGGGTAAATAGGGCTTTATAGAAGCCGTCTACGTGGGTACGGATGGCCGAGGGGAGAACGATAGGAGTGTCGCCATCCCATAGGCAGTGGATGGAGTTACGACGACGCCGGTCGTTCGCCACCGCCTGAAAGTAGGCGGTGTTGGCATCTCCCCTAAGTACCCACCTCTGGGTGCCCCGTAGACGCCAGTAGGCTTCTTCATCGGTGTAAATGGTGGAGAGCTGGTCTTCCAGGTCGTAACGCAGCATCCACTCATCCGGGGAGATCCCGGTCGAGTCGGCGCGGGCGTCCAGGGCTTGGATATCCAACAGGAGGGCCTTTTTGCGCTCTCTAAGATCCCGGCCAAGGTTCGCCCCCCAGCCCTTCATGAATTGGCAGGCAAGCTTGGCGCAGAAATGCCACGGGTCGACGGCGGACATGGATTGATGGGGAGCAGAGCGGGCAAAAATCCAGCGGGCGACGACAGCCTCCCGGAAGCCGGCCTGATTGAGCCAGAAGGGCTCGAACCGGAATCGCGGCGCGGTGGGGGGACGCTCGTCAGCGGTGGAGAGGAGGAGGGGGACATGGTCAGACTCGATCCGGGTGACAGCCCGAAGCGATGCCAGGGGGCAACGTAATTCTCATTCCGGAGAAACTAGGACACGATCCAGCACAGATTGTGTCGGTTCGTCCAGGTGAATCTGGAACCCGTCCGATCAAGTTCGCGGAGCCCCAGCTCCGCGATCCAATCGTTGAATAATTGCATCCGAGGGAGTCCGTTCTCTCCCCGTCTCTTAACCGATAGAGATAGCAACAAGTTAATAATCTCAACTACTAGCAAATAACACCGATAGACGATGAAGAGAGAATAAGATACAAAATCAGGAAACCATTATTCACCATATCATGCATGTACGATTAGCTCCGACCTGCATGAAAGAACTGCACCATGCAACACCCTACAGCTCTAACACTCGTATCACAACTGCACCGTGCAAGAACAATCGATCTTCAACAAAGTTGGCTGATTCCAAGCAGCCTAACATTTCGATTCATAATGGCTAGTTGCTACAATCCTTGAACTACATATCTACTATCAGCAGAACAGATGCAATCATCAACCTATCAGCAGTATGAGCCGCCCATGAAGTTCATGTACATGCTTTACTTACTGGATATCCGCACAACACATTTTTTTTCACTTCCTTCAACATGCAACAACATAATTCTGGCCAAACTTGTCCCCTCAGATCTTGGCAAGAGCCCCGGGCTTCCAACTTCCCCTGATGCACACCACATTTGCAGCCCAGGGGAGGGGTTAAAGATGGCTGTTTCATTGGTTGCCCGTATCACCCGCAGCACATATTGCTGTAATTTTCTATGGCATATGAGCCAGCATTCTCTTACCACATGTCCCCACAGCTGCATGAGCCATCGCTGAAGTGGTGATAGGTGCAACCATCTGAAATCAGTATCTCCCGCTTCTTATCCCTTGAGATAAACTTGGTTGAGGAATGGCATTCCTTGCACATTCGGAAATTCTTCGAGACCCGTATCGGTTCATGGGCACGCATGGAAATAAGTCCATAGCACACAGCAATCCGCTCGGTGTGGTGGCACGACAATGGATCAACTTGTACATTGCAATAGGGCTCAACGTCTTGAGGAGCATACCCAGACTCTGCCATCCTACTAGCCAAGTCCTTCCATGTACTCAAAATATCCTCAAATGCAGGATGGGACAAATCTCCAGCCTCAAACAAATCCACACTTGTGCCAAGATATAGCCAGCTACACTGGGTCTCGACGTGCAACCCGTGCTCTGTCATGGCATCTCTTACAGATTCAGTGGAATCCCAAAAGCCGCTGTTCGCATATATGTTGGAAAGCAACATGTAGTTTGAAGCATTATTTGGTTCAAGCTCGAAAAGAGCTTTTGCAGCCTTAGCCGCAACGTCCAAATCTGAGTGAAGCTTACAAGCTTTGAGAACAGTAGACCATAGGCATGCATCCGGCTCAACTGGCATCTTCTGGACAAGTTCTAGTGACTCCTCCAATAAACCAGCTGTTCCCATGATGTCAACCATGCAAGTGTAGTGTTTTAAACTTGGTTTTATGCCATACAGATCTTCCATACTGTAGAAATAGCTCCGAGCTTCCACCATGGAACCTTCTTGCTTACAAGCTGAAAGAAGTAAGATGAAAGTAACAGGATCTGGTCGAGTTCTAGATTGTTCAAGTATTTCGAACAATCTTTTAACATCTCTAGGCATCCTATGAAGCAAGTAGCAACTCATCATTGCATTCCATACTGCTACATCCTTTTCAACACTGCGCTCAAAAGCCAGTCTAGCATCCTCAATCTTACCACATTTCCCATACATATCTATTAGCTCACTTGCAAGAGTGACTGGATAACCATCAGGCCAGTTTTTCTGTATGTAACCATGCAGTTCTCTCCCATACCCTGATGCCATCGTCATACCAGAAGACAAAAGCGCTATCTGCACTGTAACCAAGTTAGGAAGTAAATTAGACTCAAGCATTTCACAGAATAGTTTCAAAACAACTTCGGGCTTCCTATTATGCTTGTAAGCTGCTAGCAGACTGTTCCATGTGACAACATTCTTATTCCTGATTCCCTGGAAGACATTAGCAGCAGATACCATATCACCAGTTTTACCATAAAGGTCAACCAATTTGCTGGAAACAAATATGTTTGACGTCAGACCATTCCTTAGAGCATAGCAGTGTACTTCCTTCCCAAGACGATCTAACTTGAGGTCTGTCAACAGTGAGAGGACACTAGTAATTGTAGTACCATTTGGTTGGATGGGCTTGCTATTATCCAGAAATGTCCAGCGCTTTGCATCTCCGCTGTTTAGGAGCTGCATGTATCTGAAAACTTCCAGTGCATCAGCACAGAGGCCAAACTGATGCAAACCGGATATTAAAGCATTCATTGATACCACATTGGGCTTCAAGCTGACATTCATCATGCCTGACAACAGTTCATTTGCTAGTTCTTTCTGACCCGCTCTAGCATATGCAGCAATGAAATTGTTATATGTGACAGTGTCAGGCTTCAATCCATCCTGCTGCATCAAGTTAAAGGCTTCACACGCTTTGTCCATCCTCCCATCACTGATATATGATTGAATCAACTCATTCCATACAGTGACATTCCTCTCCCCATCAATGGCGGCAAACACGCTTCTCGCATAAGCAAACTCTCTGCACTCGGAGTACATGCCAATCAAAGAAGAACCAATGTAGACATTTAATTTGATACCACAACGTACAACATAAGAATGCAGCTGCTCTCCAAGGCCCAGTGCCATCAAGCCAGTGCAAGCAGGGAGTATACTAGCAATTGTGACTGCATCAGGCATCTCAGTCTCGCACATCTCCAGGAAGACGCCCAAAGCCTCATCATAGCGCGCATTCTGCACGCAGCCAGAGATGATGCAGTTCCAAGAACTGACCCGTGGCTTGACACCTCTCAGTCGCATTTCGTCGAATAGATCGAGTGCAGCACCAATATCACCATTTCTCGCGAAGCCGGAGACGAGGGTGTTCCACGAAATCACGTCAGGCCGCACGCCACTGGCCTGCATCGATTCAAACAGCTGGAAGGCCTCGCCCAGCTCCCCGGCGTTGGCGTAGGCGCCCACGAGAGCGGTCCATGCCACAACGTCGCGTTCGGGGAGCGACGCGAACGCTGCACGCGCGGCGCGGACGTCCCCGAGCGCCGCGTACATGGCGACGACAGCGTTCCCTACCACGGCGTCGTCGGCGAGCGCGGGCCCGCCCTTGGCGGCGAGCGCGTGCGCGGCGGCGGCGAGGCGGGGCGCGTCCGCCCCGGCGCAGGCCCGGAGCACCTGCGGGAGGAGGAACCTGTCGGGCGCGGCCCCGGCGGCGCGCATGGCCGCGAACGCGTCGCATGCCGCGCCCCAGCGCCGCGCACGCACGCAGGCGCCTATCTCCCGCGCGTACGCCGCGGCCTCGGGTCGCGCGCGCTGCACCGGGGCATGCCGCCTCCGGGATACCCCTTCCAGCACCCGGTGCGCGTGGGTCGGGGCCTGCAGTGAGCAGCGCGTCGATAAGGCGCCGCGGGGAGTAGGAGGCAGAGACGGGGACGGCAGCATGGTGGTCGCCATTTTTTTATGGCGTCAGTAGTATTGCGGTCCGTCCGGCATTTCCAAATCTAAGTAGGAGAGAGAATCTGTGCTTGTGGACCATGGGTTTTGGACCTTCTGGGCTGAAATAGCAAAATCAAATAATAGGTATGTATTACTGGGCGCGGTGAAAATTATCAAAAAACAAAATGTTGGGCCGGGTGATAAAAAGAAACTCGCTAAAAAGAGGGCTTGAACCTCCGACCTTATGGTTAACAGCCACATGCTCTAGCCAACTGACCTATTCCAGCTTAATGACATTTTTATGTTTAAAACCTTTGATACTTGAGACATTTTAGTTCCGCATCATTTTCAAAGTTTACCATTCAGCATTAACGACATAGACACAAGCAATGCGGTGGCTTTTTTCCAGAGTCCATAGCTCTCCCGAAACTAGGTGTATTCGATGCCTTTGATATATATATATATATATATATATATATAAGATTTAGATTTCATTTTTGACGATTTGGGCTGATGCGTTTTTCATTTGGTGAGCTAAGTTTTCACTTTGGTTAGAGCTTGCTTACACTGTGTCATCTTGTCTTTCTTAGATTACATCATGGTTCAACTTCCACATACATGTTATTGTTGTTTTCTTCGAGGCATTAGTAGATTAAGGGCATGTACGATGGTGGCATATGGTTACATATGTTTCATGACAAAAAATAATTTGAGGCATCTACATTTATTTTTCTCCCCAATGCAAGCTACCACTAGTGGACCTCATTAAGAAATAGAAAATAAAGACTCTAGTACACATACATCTCTATTTTTTTGCTCCAACCTTTTCAGCTTGTGTCACCGGACCACACTTTTTCTCTTCAAGCACCCGCCTCCTGGAGAGGATCCCACTTCCCTATCCGAACCTACTTTACGTCATATCCGATCCTACATGGCATGCGAGGCATTACCTTGAGGCTATGCATTGTACATGCCCTAAGAGGTATCTCCTGGTTAGTACTTCCAATATAAAGTTAACATGCAACCAATGCTTTGCTATGACTAATTTCAGCGCCAACCAAACACACACTAAGGAGCAAGGACATCGTACTACATATAAAACCATATGTGCACATGCTGCACTACAGAGCATATAGACAATGTCATGGGCATGATTGACCTCGAGTTTGTACATTTTATCAAAACTGTATTTAAAATCTAATGATGATAAAAGCATTGTACATCTAGCATGTCACAAAATTCACTTCACTAAAAAAATAATTTGAATGTGATAGTATCAATGGTTGTTGACTTTATTTTGCAAAGTACTCGAACAATGTACAGTAACATACATGAATTGACATACCTCAGTATACCGAACGGACATATGGAGATAATTTTACCCAGATTCAGCCCCCGCGCGCGAGTAATAACGCTAATCATGTTTGTTTGGAATTATATATATAAACAAGTACAATGGGGGATCCAACAAGTTGTAGTATATGTCCTTGGGATATTTGGTGGCCTATCTCGACATAATGTCTAAGATCGGATTTAATCTAGGTCTAAACTAGGGTTTCACTTCCATCATATTAGCGGTGGAAGTATTTCCCAGAACTGGCTCACGTGTATTTATACCAGGTCTTGGGCTGGTTGGACGCCTTCCTTCCTGGGTCTCCTCACCACGAATGCCTTGAACCTTCCTTGTCGTGGCTTCACATGCCTCCTTTCGAGGAGTCTGGGGGGTACCCGTCGTGCGTCTTTTCTTGCCCGGAAAGGCCTTCGTGTAGGACTAAATTTGCATATTATCGACAATTTCCTCCAAGCTTACATGCGGCTTGGCGTGGGCCCAATCCACCTTCCACTGACAAGCACCCCATCATTATTCACATTGAAGCCGCTCGCTGCTACTCCCGCAGGAGTTGTTGGGTTTTCCCAAAAAGGAAGGGCGATGTAGATAGTAGCAATGTTTTCCCTCGGTGAAGAACCAAGTGTTAATCGAACTAATAGGACTCAACAAACTGCCAAGATAAGCAGCATCTACACACAAACAAGATAAAATACTTTCATCCAGTGTGGCAAGGGAGTTGTCAAGTCCCTTGTCTTGCTAGTTACAAGGTTAGAAGCAAATAGATAGATAGATAGATAGATAGATAGATATGTTGGGGAACGTAGTATTTCAAAAAAAATTCCTACGATCACACAAGATCTAACTAGGAGATGCATAGCAACAAGAGGGGAGAGTGTGTCCCCGTATCCTCGTAGACCGAAAGCGGAAGCGTTATGTTAACGCGGTTGATGTAGTCGAATGTCTTCATGATCCAACCGATCCAAGTACCGAACATACGGCACCTCCGTGTTTAGCACATGTTTAGCACGATGATGTCCCTCGAGCTCTTTATCCAGTAGAGGGTCGAGGGAGAGTTCCGTTAGCACGACGGCGTGGCGACGATGATGATGAAGTTACCGGTGCAGAGCTTCGCCTGAGCACTACGACGATATGACTGAGGTGTTAAACTGTGGAGGGGCACCACACATGGCTAAGAGATTGTCTGTTGTGCCTTTGGGGTGTCCCCTGGCCACGTATATAAAGGAGGGGGGAGAGAGGCTGTCGGCCAAGAGGGGCGCGCCATGGGGGGAGTCCTACTTGGACTCCTAGTCCAAGTAGGATTCGCCCCCCCCCTTTTCCTTTCTTCCACCGGAGGGAATAGGAAGGAGAGGGAGAGGGAAAGGGAAGGGGGGCGCCGCCCCCTCCTCCTTGTCCTATTCGGACTCCCAAGGAGGAGGGCGCGGGGCCACCCCCTGCGGGCTTCCCTCTCTCTCCTTTAGGCCCATGTTGGCCCAATACTTCCCCGGGGGGTTCCGGTAACCCCTCGGTACTACAGAAAAATACCCGAATCACTCGGAACCATTCCGATGTCCGAATACTACCTTCCAATATATGAATCTTCACCTCTCGACCATTTCGAGACTCCTCGTCATGTCTGTGATCTCATCCGGGACTCCGAACAAACTTCGGTCATCAAATCACATAACTCATAATACAAATCGTCATCGAATGTTAAGCGTGCGGACCCTACGGGTTCGAGAACTATGTATACATGACCGAGACACATCTCCGGTCAATAACCAATAGCGGAACCTGGATGCTCATATTGGCTCCTACATATTCTACGAAGATCTTTATCGGCCAAACCACATAACAACATATGTCATTCCCTTTGTCATCGGTGTGTTACTTGCCCGAGATTCGATCGTCGGTATCATCATATCTAGTTCAATCTCGTTACCGGCAAGTCTCTTTACTCGTTCCATAATGCATCATCCCGCAACTAACTCATTAGTCACATTGCTTGCAAGGCTTATAGTAATGTGCATTACCGAGAGGGCCTAGAGATACCTCTCCGATACACGGAGTGACAAATCCTAATCTCGATCTATGCCAACTCAACAAACACCTTTGGAGACACCTGTAGAGCATCTTTATAATCACCCAGTTATGTTGTGACGTTTGATAGCACACAAGGTGTTCCTCCGGTATTCGGGAGTTGCATAATCTTATAGACAGAGGAATATGTATAAGTCATGAAGAAAGCAATAGTAATAAAACTAAATGATTATAATGCTAAGCTATCGAATGGGTCTTGTCCATCACATTATTCTCTAATGATGTGATCTCATTCATCAAATGACAACACATGTCTATGGTCAGGAAACTTAAGCATCTTTGATTAACGAGCTAGTCAAGTAGAGGCATACTAGGGACACTCTGTTTGTCTATGTATTCACACATGTACTAAGTTTCCGGTTAATATAATTCTAGCATGAATAATAAACATTTATCATGATATAAGGAAATATAAATAACAACTTTCTTATTGCCTCTAGGGCATATTTCCTTCAAGATAATGGTACGACAAATAGTAAAGAAGAAATTTGCAGGAGTTTGTATTGATGGAAGAATATACCCTGGCCATAGGTTCACTAGAGGTATATATCTTAAAAGAAGGCAAACGGCATGGTAACAAACTACAGTTGGGTAGTTGATAAGGATAGCAATCTTTATAATTATGATCGTTCATGGCAAAATCTCATATAGGCATTACATCCATGATAAGAAGACCGTTAATCCAACTGCATCTACTACTATTACTCCACCCCAAGACTACTATCTAGTATGCATCTCAAGATATAAAGTTTACAAGAAACAAAGTAACACAACAAGCAAGATGACATAATGTAGACAAGAAGAAATCTAGCAATAAGATCAAACCCCGTCATTTTATCCTTAGGGGCAACAATACAAATACGTGTCTCGTCCCCATTCTGTCACTGGAATATAGAACACCACAAGATTGAAGCCACTACTATGCACCACTCCCTCTGAAGATCTACCAATCAATCTTGGCCAGAGAAGACAAATAGAGTGGAAAGCATACATATAGTGAAAGGATCGATATGGTTGACTAGAGGGGGGTGAATAGGCAACTACCAAAGTTTAACTTTTCTTAGGATTAGCAACAACTAGGTGGACTAGATATGCAACTAGGTGAGCAACCTATATGATGCTAACAATACAAGCAACACAAGCAAGCAACGAAAAAACACAATAAAAGCTTGCACAAAGTAAAGGTAAGATATAACCACAAGTGGAGCCGGTGGAGACGAGGATGTGTTATCGAAGTTTCTTCCCTTTGAAGGGAAGTACGTCTCCATTGGAGCGGTGTGGAGGTGTTGGGGAAAGTTACATGGAAAACAAACAAAAATCTACGCACACGCATGATCTATCTATGGAGATGCATAGCTACGAGAGGAGAAGAACATCTACATACCCTTGTAGATCGCTAAGCAGAAGCGTTTATCAATGCAGTTGATGTAGTCGTACACCTTCACGATCCGTACCGATCAAGCACCGAACGCACGACACCTCCGCGTTCAACACACGTTCAGCTCGATGACGTCCTCGCCTTCTCGATCCAGCAAGAGGGGCGAATTAGTATATGAGTTCCGGCAGCACTGCGGCATGGTGACGTTGGTGGTGAAACTTTTCCGCAGGGCTTTAGCAAGCACAACGGATATGGACGGAGGAGGAACTAGAGGGAGAGGGGGCGCCGCACATGGCTTGGAATCATGGTGTGTGTTGCCCCCTCCTCTCCTCACATATATATAGGTGGAGGGGAGTGGAGGCAGCCCTAGGGCGCACCCCAAGGGGCTGGCGGCTGGCCTAGGCGCCTGCCTAGGCACCTCCCCCCTTTCCATATTTGGGCACGAAGGAGAAGGCAGGAGGGGGGCCGGCGGCTGCCCTGCCTCAGGTGCCCCCCTTTACTTCCTGGCGCGCGGGCAGGGGAGGTGGAGTGCGTCCAGCCCCCTAGTGGGCTAGTGCGCCTCCCTCCTTTGGCCCATGAGGCCCACCAAGTACTGGTAGCCTCCCGGAACCCCTTCCGGCACTCCGATAAAACTCGGATGCATTTTGAAACCTTTCCGGAACCTGAATACCTTCATCCTATATATCAATCTTTACCTCCGGACCATTCCGGAGCTCCTCGTCATGTCCGTGCTCTCATCCGGGACTTCGAACAACATTCGGTCACCAACATACATAACTCATGTAGTACTGTATCATCAACGAATGTTAAGCGTGCAGACCCTATGGGTTTGAGAATGATGTAGACATGACCGAGATGCTTCTCTGGTCAATAACCAATAGCATGACCTGGATGCCCATATTGGTTCCTACATATTATACGAAGATCTTTATCGGTCGAACCTTTATGATAACATACACATTTCCTTTGTCTACCGGTATGTTACTTGCCTGAGATTCAATCGTCGATGTCTCCATACCTAGTTCAATCTTGTTACCGGCAAGTCTCTTTATTCGTTCCGTAATACATCATCTTGTAACTAACTCCTTAGTCACTTTGCTTGCAAGCTTCTTGTGATGTTGTATTACCGAGAGAGCCCAGAGATACCTCTCCATCATACGGAGTGACAAATCCCAATCTCGATTCACGCTAACTCAATAGACACCTTCGAAGATACCTGTAGAGCACCTTTATGATCACCCAGTTACGAAGTGACGTTTGATAGCACACAAGGTATTCCTCTGGTATCCGTGAGTTGCATGATCTCATGGTCGAAGGAGTATGTATTTGACATCAAGAAATTAGTAGCAATAAACTGAACGACCATATGCTAAGCTAACGGATGGGTATTGTCCATCACATCATTCTCCTAATGATGTAATCTCGTTATCAAGTGACAACTCATGTCCATGGTCAGGAAATCTTAACCATATATTGATCAACGAGCTAGTCTAGTAGAGGCTTACTAGGGACTTGGTATTTGCTTATTTATTCACACATGTATTTAAGTTTCCGATCAATACAATTATAGCATGAATAATAAACCTTTATCATGATTAAGGAAATATAATAATAACCACTTTATTATTGCCTCTAGGGCATATTTCCAACAGTCTCCCACTTGGACTAGAGTCAATAATCTAGACTACATAGTAATGAATCTAACACCCATGGAGTCTTGGTGCTGATCATGTTTTGCCCGCGGAAGAGGTTTAATCAATGGGTCTGCCACATTCAGATCCGTATGTATTTTACAAATTTCTATGTCTCCATCCTTGACGTTTTCATGAATGGAGTTGAAGCGTCGCTTGATGTGTTTGGTTCTCTTGTGAAACCTGGACTCCTTGGCAAAGGCAATTGCTCCAGTGTTGTCACAAAAGATTGTCATTGGACCCGATGCACTGGGTATTGCACCCAGATCAGATATGAACTCCTTCATGCGCTACTTCTGAAGCAGCTATGTACTCTGCTTCACATATAGATCCCGTCACGACGCTCTACTTAGAACTGCACCAGCTGATAGCTCCACCATTCAATATAAATACGTATCCGGTTTGCGACTTAGAGTCATCCGGATCTGTGTTAAAGCTAGCATCGACGTAACACTTTACGACGAGCTCTTCGTCATCTTCATAAACAAGAAACATATCCTTGGTCGTTTTCAGGTACTTCAGGATATTCTTAACCGCTGTCCAGTGATCCACTCATGTATTACTTTGATACCTCCCTGCCAAACTTATGGCAAGGCACACATCAGGTCTGGTACACAGCATGTCATACATTATAGAACCTATGGATGATCCTCCAGCCAACTATCAGGTCTCCGCCTAGCTACAACCGCCGCCTCCAAACAAACTAAGATTCTCTACCTCCCATCGGTGTCGGTGCTGGTCCCTCCCGTCTCTAGTGGCCTTAGGGCCATGGAGACGGAGTGGATCTCGGCCCTTGTTGGTCCGAGGGCTCTGTTTTTAGATCTGTTTTTGAGCTTTGTTAGGGTTTGTGTCCTGCTCAGGAAGGCGAGACGACGGCGGCTCCCTAAAGATGGAATAAAGGTCTCCCCACCTAGCCCCCGTTCAGTGATGCGTCTAGCATCATCGGTGGGCGTGTGAAGGTGCATCTCCGGCGGATCTGTCTTTGGTGGATTTGCTCGGATCTGTTCGTCGTTCGTCTTCGTTCGTGTGTCTTCAGGTTGGATTCTTTTGATCTACACTCTTCATCTGCGGCGGTTGCTGTTCTGGTGCGTTGGTTCCATGGGGCCTTAGCATGACAAATTCCCGACTGTCTACTACAACAATGTTTGCCCGGCTCCGGCGAGGGAGGGGCGATGACAAGGGCGCGCCTTCGGCTCGCTTTAGTGCTTGTATTCGTCGCTAGGTGGTCTATGGATCTGGATGTAATTTTTATTATTTGTAGTATTCATTGTACTACCATGATTGAAGATGAATAGATTGGAAGTTTTTCCCACAAAAAAAGAACCTATGGATGAGGCATAGGGAATGACTTTCATTCTCTCTCTATCTTCTACCGTGGTCGGACTTTGAGTCTGACTCAATTTCACACCTTGCAACACAGGCAAGAACCCTTTCTTTGACCGGTCCATTTTGAACTTCTTCATAACTGTGTGAAGGTATGTGCTTTGTGAAAGTCCTATTAAGTGTCTCGATCTATCTCTATAGATCTTGATTCCTAATATGTAACCAGCTTCATCGAGGTCTTTCATTGAAAAATTCTTATTCAAATATCCTTTTATGCTATCCAGAAATTCTATATCATTTCCAATCAGTAATATGTCATCCACATATAATATCATAAATGCTACAGAGCTCCCACTCACTTTCTTGTAAATACAGGCTTCACCATAAGTCTGTATAACCAAATGCTTTGATCACATCATCAAAGCGTATATTCCAACTTCGAGATGCTTGCACTAGTCCATAGATGGATCGCTAGAGTTTGCACACTTTGTTAGCACCTTTAGGATCGACAAAGCCTTCTGGTTGCATCATATACAACTCTTCTTTAAGAAACCTGTTAAGTAATGCAGTCTTGACGTCCATTTGCCAGATTTCATAATCATAAAATGCGGCAATTGCTAACATGATTCTGGGAGACTTAAGCATCGCTACGGATGAGAAAGTCTCATCGTGGTCAACCCCTTGAACTTGTCGGAAACCTTTTGCGACAAGTCGAGCTTTGTAGACAGTGATATTACCATTAATGTCCGTCTTCCTCCTGAAGATCCATTTATTCTCAATGGTTTGCCGATCATTGGGCAAGTCCACCAAAGTCCACACTTTGTTCTCATACATGGATCCTACCTCAAATTTCATGGCCTCAAGCCATTTGTCAGAATCTGGGCTCATCATAGCTTCTTCATGGTTCATAGGTTCGCCGTTGTCTAACAACATGACTTCAAGGACAGGATTGCCGTATCACTCTGGTGCGGTACGTGTTTTGGTCGACCTATGAGATTCAGTAGTAACTTGATCTGAAGTTTCATGATCATCATCATTAGCTTCTTCTCTAGTTGGTGTAGGCATCACGGGAATGGTTTTCTCTGATGTGCTACTTTCCAATTCAAGAGAAGGTACAACTACCTCATCAAGTTCTACTTTCCTCCCACTCACTTAAAGCGAGAGAAGCTCCTTCTCTAGAAATGACCCATTCTTAGCAACAAAGATCTTGCCTTCGGATCTGTGGTAGAAGGTATACCCAATTGTTTCTTTAGGATATCCTATGAAGACGCACTTCTCCACTTTGGGTTCGAGCTTATCAGGCTGAAGCCTTTTGACATAAGCGTCACATTCCCAAACTTTAAGGAACGACAGCTTAGGTTTCTTGCCAAACCATATTCATACGGTGTTGTCTCAACAGATTTAGATTGTGACCTATTTAACGTGAATGCGGCTGTCTCTAATGCATAACCCCAAAATGATAAAGGAAAATCGGTAAGAGACATCATAGAACGCACCATATCTAATAAAGTACGGTTATGACGTTCGGACACACCATTACATTGTGGTGTTCCAGGTGGCGTTAGTTATGAAACAATTCCACATTGTCTTAAATGAAGGCCAAACTCGTAACTCAAATATTCACGTCCATGATAAGATCGTAGATTTTTTTCTTATTACGATGATTTTCTACTTCACTCTGAAATTCTTTGAACTTTTCAAATGTTTTAGACTTGTGTTTCATCAAGTAGATATATCCATACCTACTCAAATCATCTGTGAAGGTCAGAAAATAACGATACCCGCCGCGTTCTTTAACACTCATCGGACCGCATACAACGGTATGTATTATTTCCAATAAGTAATTAGCTTGCTCCATTGTTCCGGAGAACAGAGTTTTAGTCATCTTACCCATGAGGCATGGTTCACAAGTATCAAATGATTCATAATCAAGTGATTCCAAAAGGCCATCCGCATGGAGTTTCTTCATGCACTTTATACCAATGACCTAAATGGCAGTGCCATAAGTATGTTGCATTGTCATTATCAACTTCTCTTGGCGTCAATATTACAAATATGTGTATCACTCTGATCGAGATTCAACAAGAATAGACCATTCATCAAAGGTGCATGACCATAAAAGATATTACTCATATAAATAGGAAAACCATTATTCTCTGATTTAAATGAATAACTGTCTCGCAATAAACAAGATCCAGATATAATGTTCATGCTCAATGCTGACACCAAATGAAAATTATTGAGGTCTAAAACTAATCCCGAAGGTAGATGTAGAGGTAGCATGCCGACGGCGATCACATCAACCTTGGAACCATTCCTGACGCGCATCGTCACCTTGTCCTTAGAAAATCTTCATTTATTCCACAACTCCTGTTCCGATTTACAAATATGAGCAACCGAACCAGTATCAAATACCCAGGCGCTACTATGAGCATTAGTAAGGAACACATCAATAACATGTATATCAAATATACCTTTGTTCACTTTGCCATCTTTCTTATCTGCCAAGTATTTGGGGTAGTTCCGCTTCCAGTGACCATTTCCGTTGCAGTAGAAGCACTCAGTCTCAGGCTTGGGTCCAGCTTTGGGCTTCTTCACGGGAGTGGCAGCTTGCTTGCCATTCTTCTTGAAGTTCCCTTTCTTTCCCTTGCCCTTTTTCTTAAAACTAGTGGTCTTGTTAACCATCAACACTGGATGCTCTTTCTTGATTTCCACCTCCACTGATTTCAGCATCACGAAGAGCTCGGAAATCATTTTCTTCATCCCTTGCATATTATAGTTCATCACGGAACCTTTGTAGCTTGGTGGCAGTGACTGAAGAACTCTGTCAATAACACTCTCAACCGTAAGATCAATTCCCAGCCGAGTCAAGTGGTTGTGGTACCCAGACATCTTGAGTATGTTTTCACTGACAGAACAGTTCTCCTCCATCTTACAGCTAAAGAACTTGTTGGAGACTTCATATCTCTCAACCCGGGCATTTTCTTGAAATATTAACTTCAGCTCTTGGAACATCTCATATGCTCCATGGTGTTCAAAACGCTTTTGAAGTCCCGGTTCCAAGACGTAAAGCATGGCACACTGAACTATCAAGTAGTCATCAAATCGAGCTTGCCAGGCGTTCATAACATCTGCGTTAGCTCCTGTAGCAGGTCTCACTACAAAAAAAGACACATTCGTGACATTTTGGGCCGAACGGAATTTTTTTCTATCATGACTATGACACTTCTATGACGATAATTGTGACAAAACCCGGTATCATCATAGATGTGGTGGGCTCCTACTTCTATGACAAAAAATCATGACAGAAAATGGGCTTTTCATCCTGGGCGGGCCGGAGACACAGTTGCATGACATTCTTTGGGCCGTCCATGATGAAAAAACCCGTGGTAGAACTGAGGGCGAGGAAAATATCGGGGAGTTCCCGGTTACGGTGGGTGGTCGGGGCCGAGCGATGCGCATTTCTCTCATACACGTACGCGCGTGGGTGCAAGGCGTTGGGCTATAACTGAATCCGAGTGAGGCATTCGCCTACTGAACTCGAGCGATTGCACTTCAGGCTACATGTTACTGAACCTGAGCGATCGATCGATCCCTTGCTATTAACTGAAACCGATCGAGCGATTCCTTCGCTACTGCTGCTAACTAAAGCCGACCGAACCTGCTGCCTCTTGATGAACAGTGAGCGTTGTTGGGGGGGGGGGTTGGATGAATAGTTCTCGGTGGGGGTTGGATGAACAGGACCCCGTGGTAGTAGAGGCCATTGTCGCTGGATGAACAGGACCCCGATCGATCGAGCCAGTTGGGGGTGGATGAACAGGACCCCGTGGAGGGCTGGATGAACAGGACGACCCCGTGGAGGGCTGGTTGAATAGTAGTCAGTGGAGGGCTGGATGAACAGTATCCCGTGGAGGGGTGGTTGAACAAGACCCGGTGGAGAGGGCTGGTTGAACAGTAGCCGGTGGAGGAGCGGTGGAGGCTGGATGAATAGGAGCCCGTGGATGAACAGTCGCAGGTGGTGGCTGGAGGAGGTCGACGGTGGATGAGCAGTAGCCCGTGGAGGCTGGAGGAGGTCGACGATGGAGATGAACAGTAGCCCGTGGAGTCTTGTTTTGTGGTATGCCACACCCCTCCCGATGAAAAGGACCCCTGTTTCGACCGTAGCGCTCCAACACAAGTTTGTTTCCTTCGTTTTGCAGTACGCCACACCCTTCCCGATCAACAGGACCCTGTTTCGACCATAGGAGGTCAAAGAGAAGTCCGTTTCCTCCGTTTTGCGGTACACCACACCCCTCCTGGTGAACAGGATCCCGTTTCGACCGTAGGCGGTCGAACACAATGCCGTTTCCTCCGTTCTACGATACGCCATGCCTCGTTTCGATCGGCTATTCCGTCCAAGCCGGTTGGCTCCTGATGAACATCATGTGTTCCGTTCCCTCCCGATGAACACGACGACGCAGTTTCTCCGTTCCGACCCAGCCGGTTGGCTGCCGATGAACAGGACACCATCGCTGCCTCTCCATGTACACGAGCTCTGGCCGTACCTATGCGCGAGTAGGCGTTCGAGACCTTGCCTGTATGTATGTACGTGGCCGTATTTACTTTCTTACACCATGGTTGTACGTACGTGTACATGCTACATGCGCACCTCTACTACGACACGTGCCCTTCCTTACTCGGCCATGGTTCATCGCTGCAACCTGCAGACAGACCGATCGACCGGTATGTACGTACACGTTCACGACTGGAATGACAATGCTATGTACGCTTCGACCAGGTGGGTCCCGACTGTCAGGAAGGATAAGGAGGCACTTCCTTGCGTGCAAAGATGTAGCTGGTGGGTCCCAGCAGTCGGGGGGAAATGTTTTTTTGTGAAATATGGTGGCCCGTCCAGTGGGTCCCTGCTGTCAGGTGGAGGAATCATTATTTTGCGAGTAATAAGGAGGCACTTCCTTGTTGCGGCCGTGGACCCAGCTGTCAGCCTCTCCACATACAATACTCTTCCGATGGAAGTCGTTCCCTAACTACATTGACCATGCCGCGCCAAGAGCACCAAGGAGGTGGACGACGGTGAGGCCTAGGAAGGGGACGACGTAGAGCTGGGGAAGACACGACAATGGATGCCCACACGGAGAGGAGTATGAGGGTTCACTGGTTCGGCTGTGGTGTGAGGCTGCCGTCGCCGTAGAATAACAGGGGGTGTGGGTGAGTAGAGGGATGGCATGGCCAGCAGTGGGAGTAGTAGGGGGCAGTGAGGCCTCCGCGGCAGCACAACCGGCCACAGGAGGCAGGAGCAGGCGGCACGACCGGCGCTGGTTTGGGCGGCTGGAGCAAGAAGACCAGAGGTTGAAGAAGCACTATGACCATTGGATGGACATTGTACGATCGCTAGAGCTAGAATCGTTCATATTGACTAAGTTGACAAAGCCCTCCATCCCTGTCAACTTAGTAGGCCCACAAGTCAGCCTCCCACTATGGTGGGTCCCAGCTAGCAGGAGGAGTATTCACTTTTTTGTGCATAATGAGGAGGCACTTCGTTGCATGCGAAGATATAGCTGGTGGGTCCGAGCTGACAACGGGGGGGGGGGCATTTTTTTTGCAAAATACAAAGGCCCTTCTGGTGAGTCCCAGTTGTCAGGTGGAGGAATCATTATTTTGCGCGTAATAAGGAGGCATTTCCTTGTGTGCAGCCTTGGACCCAGCTGTCAGCCTCTCCACGTACAGTCCACTTCTGATGGATGTCGTTCGTTGACCACGCCGCGTTGAGAGCACCAGGGCAGTGGACGATGATGAGGCCTAGGAAGGGAACGACACAGAGCCAGGGAAGACTCAGTAGTGGTTCCCACGCGGTGGGGAGTACGAGGGTTTACTGGTTCGACTGCCGTCGTCGGAAAATAACAGGAGGTGTGGGTGAGTAGAGGAATGGACTGGACAACGATGGAGTAGGGTGGGGCAGAGCGGCCTGTGCGGTAGCACAGTCGACCATGGGAGGCAGGAGCAGGCAGTCCCATCGGCGCTGGTTTGGGTGGCTGGAGCAAGAAGATCAGATATTGAAGAAGCAGCACGGCCGTTGTATTAACATCCAACGGTCACTGCTACTAGAATCGTTTGTGGACTAAGTTGACAAAGCCTTTCGTACACGTCAACCTAGTAGACCCACAAGTCAGCCTCCAAATCTGTCCCAAACAGGATACAGCCCGAAATTTCTAGCAAGATTCAAATTAATTTAAAAACTAAACATACCTTAATTTAAATCCAATGAAATTTTACCCGCACAAAAACAATGAAATTTAAAATATCAAAATGCGAAAGAAAAAAGTATTTTGGAACTAATTGCCTGTTTGGTGTATTTTTTCATTTTACAGCCCATTTATTGTTACTTATAGCCCATTTATTATTACTTACAGCCCATTTTCTGGGCAAGCCCGAATGCATCCCTCCTCGTCTTGAAAGATTTCCGGCCCAGTAGGGTGTAGAAAAGCAAGTAGGCCTACGTTGATTATTCTGCAAAAAACAAAATAGCTGGGCTAGCCATTTTCAGAAAGGAAAAAAACAAACTGGGCTAGTCATGTGGTAAACATATGAAATAAAAGCCCGGACTAGACGGGCCACAGCTCCCACAGAACCCAATTGATACCCTTCTCCGTCCCGATTTTTTTTACTGCGCGCTGCTGGGTCCCTACTGTCATCCTCACCGGATCCTCAAAAAAATACTGTCATCCTCACCATGTCCAGTCATCTCCTTATTCCTCTCGGTTGTTGACCATCTTGATAACACCGGAGGGTGGCGTCACGGCGAGCGAACCAAGACGGAGGACGATGGTGAGGCCTCGTACGGGAACGAGCAGGAGCCAGGGAAGATGCACAGAGTTTTAGGGTGCAATGTGGCCCTGATGCATGCGCGGCAGCACAGCTAGCCGTGGGAGGCGGGAGCAGGCAGTCCCACCGGCGCTGGTTTGGCTTTGGCGGCTGGAGGAAGAAGAGACTGAAGAAACATGACAGACGTTGAATGTCAATCCAACGGTCAAGGTTGGCACAATCGTTTGTTGACTAAGCCGATACCAAGTAGCATACTTTTTTATATATATGAAGAAAAGAAAAACTGGGCTCGTTTGCCTGATAACATTCCTGAAACTACGACCGTTCGATCTTGCATCGCAACTAAAACTGTGAGGAAAATGCATTTGTCTGCCGTCCTCCTCCGAGGGAATGTTTGCCACATAAGTGACTAGCACCCTTGGTTTTCAACTGAGAGGTCTTGGGTTCAAGTCCTAGGAACTCTCAATTTTGTCCTCCTTCCTTCCTCACAAAAAAAAGAAAATCAAAGACTTGAGAAGGTGTACAGAACAAGCTAGTGTACTAGTAAAGAGATGTTGCTAAGTTTTAGAAAAAAGAGAGACGTGCTCCTGTAGCTGGTTCAAATCCAAACCTAGACTATGACTATATATGGTGCTATGCTACTCTGCAAAAAATGAAACTGACATATCCAACATTCGCTTCTCCTCTTCTCTACTTACTCTGTCTAGCATTAGAAGCTCTGGCGCAACAACCATGTCCGCTGGCTGCTCGTCCACGTGCTCTTCAGCATGCAACAAACAGATATGCACCAAGTCGCCACCCGTACCATCGCCTGTGGGTCTCATCACACCCCTGCCGGCACACGCACCGCAGCCGGTTGCTCATCGCAACCCGCTGCCGTTGGTGTGGTGCCACTGCTGCAAATCATGTAGAGTCATCCATTGCGTCTCAACCACAATCCTCAACCCTAGCCGAGTCTTCTACAAATGCCCGAATCATGGGGTAATAATATGTTTAAGTGTTGTTCAGCTGGTTTTAGTTGCTGATTTCTTAATAGTTTGGTTGATGATCTTCCAATTTGATTCATGCAGAAAAGGGAAGATTCGTCTGATTTGTATTTCTGGGAAGTTGCTGATGTGGGGGAATGCAACTACCCTGATTATTTGGTTAGCCGAGGAATCCCAATACCGGCAGGTTGGGGTGTTGGACAAGTAATTAAAGGAACGATAGAAGAGGAAGATGCAGAGTAGAAGGTTAAAGATGCAGTTCCTCTGATCATGGCCAAGCAACAACTGTTGAATGACCTTGACAGCAATGAGGAGATGAAAAAGCTTGTGAAGATAATGGGAAAATCGATGTGCTTTGTAGGATGATTGTCTCTTTATTTGCAGTGTATGTAGCACTCGTGATGTATTCAGTGGCTATGACATGAGCACTTTGCTGAAACTAGTAATGAATGAAACCTTTTTAGCAGGCTGGGCATAGTGTTGTGAACATCTAATGATTTCTATTAACGGAAATCAGGGGGTATCCCCTTTTGCTCATAAATAAATAAATAGCAGAGGCCCTTTTGCTAATAAATAAATAAATTAGCAGAGGCCCTGTCGGGTCAGCTTTGTTCCCATTCGAAGACGTCGAGCAAATTGCAGTCCAATAGCAAACTACGTCATCAAATTCAAGTTTCACAGCCAAATATGAGTACAACTGAACACCAATGTCATCATGTTTTAGTCTTCATACAATCACCAAACACAAATCAACATACATAATAAGTGATGTTCTCACAACAAAATACTAAACAACAAGTTCATCAGGTTTCAGTTGTCATAGCAAACACAATTTCACATAGTAGATAAAAAATGTCTTTTGACAGGCAAATACGACAAAAGCAATCTAATCATCATCCGCAGCAGCAGCGTCAACATCTTCGCCATGTGTATCAGTCTGAATTGTAATTCTCCAGAGTGTCATCTTCTTCTTCATCCTCAATGTCCTCGAACGTTGACTTCTTCTTGATCAACTCTTGTATGTCCTCAGGCTGACATGCAATCTTTTCGCCAACGTCATTGCCATGATGGTTCTCAAAGATATTAGGAACATCTGTGGAATCTTGCACATCAGGAGCAGTGTAAGCATCTTCTTGTTGTGCAACTTCATTAAATGAATTCCTCTGCTCAAACCTTTGCAATACTCTCCGGTCATCGCTACGTGCAAATGTGTCTTCCAAGAAAAATATCGGTGTTGCTTGATTTGCCAAAATAAAAGGCTCGTTGTCCTGATACTCCGCCTTGACATTAATGGATTTGAAATAATCATCAACTCTGGGTATTGCGATCCTGGAAAATAGGTTATACCAACGAAAACACAACAGAACCACACATCGATGAACCTCAAAACTGGAGATATACTGCAACTGAACAATGTCTATTATGTTAGCATACATTTCAGTTATCTCTTTGCCATACGTATCCATGCTCATGATGGCATTGTTTTGTGTCTTCCTGCCTTCGTCGCGTGCAAGGGTGTTGTAGCGCACGTCTCCAACAACGCAAGATTCATAATGTCTTACCCGAGTATCAGGACCCATTGCTAGTGCGTAAAGGGCATCATCAACTGCCTGTCCATCCTCCCGCATCTTCTTAACCTATGCTTAGAAAATAGACAAGTTGATCATCTTATGTACTCAATATATTAAAAAACTGACAGTGTAATTCAGAAGCTTACATGGCTCTTGAACCATTTCGCAAATCCTGCCATAACTAGTTTGTCAATGTTTCTTGGATTTTGCGGCAGTAACTTCTTTTTGTAGATGCTGCACAACATAGTGATCGCGTCAAACATCTAAATATATAAGAATGTGCTGCAAGTTTAGTAGATTACGATGTATAAGCTGCAGTACTTAGCACTTACTTGATATAAGGTAGTATCTCAGGACAGTTATTCAACACATACCAAACCATTTTGTCCAAATCTTTAGGTTTGTCATCTTGTCAACTCTTCCCTATAACTCGAACAGAACAATCGAAAACATTGAGACCGGGATTGTCTTCACCCACCTCTTTGCTAAGTTGATCAGCTGTTTCAATGTATTTTGAGTAGAATGTCAATGCTTCTGTAGCAATGTAGGCCTCTGCAATGGAACCCTTGGGTCTAGCTCTGTTCCTAACATAGCCTTGAAAGTGCCTAGCCGCCTTTCAATTGGGTACATCCAGCCATACTGTACTGGACCTCTAAGTAGTGCCTCATCAGGTAGATGAACTGCCAAATGCACCATCACATCAAAGAAGGCTGGAGGATATTGATACGTCTCCAACGTATCTATAATTTATGAAGTATTCATGCTATTATTTTATCATTCTTGGATGTTTTACAATCATTTTAAAGCAACTTTATATCATTTTTTGGGACTAACGTATTGACCCAGTGCCAGTGCCAGTTGATGTTTTTTTCATGTTTTTTACATAGCAGAAAATCAATATCAAATGGAGTCCAAACATCGCGAAACTTTTTATGGATTTTTTATGGACTAGAAGGAACCCAATGTGCCAGAGCTACACCTGGGGGGTGCCCCGAGGGGGGCACAACCCACCAGGGCGCGCCAGGGCCCCCTGGCGCGCCCAGGTGGGTTGTGCTCACCTTGGTGGCCTCCCTCACCCCTTCTTTGCACTATAAATTCCCAAATTTTTTTGAAACCCTTCGGGGTTAACCTAGATCAGAAGTTCTGCCACTGCAGGGCTCCGTAGCCACCGAAAACCAATCTAGACCCGTTCTGGCACCCTGCTGGAGGTGGAATCATCTTCGGTGGTCATCTTCATCATCTCGGCGGCCACCTTGATGAGGAGGGAGTAGTCCACCCTCAGGGCTGAGGGTTTGTACCAGTAGCTATGTGTTTAATCTCTCTCTCTCTCTCATGTTCTTGAGATGTCATGATCTTGATGTATCGCGGGCTTTGTTAATATAGTCGGATCATATGGTGTTTTCCCCTCTCTATCTTGTTGTGATGAATTGAGTTTTTCCCTTTGAGATTTCATGGTTATCGGATTGAATACTTTTATGGATTTGAGAACACTTGATATATGTCTTGAAATTGAATACTCGTCATGATAATGGGGTATCGTATTGATTCACTTGATATATGTTTTGGCACTCAACTTGCGGATTCCCGCAGTGACATTGTGGTAATATATTCATAGGGGTTGATGCATGTTCTTGTCCTTGTTTCTCTGGTAGAAATCTTGGGGCACTCTTGTAGTTCTTTGTGTGGATTGAGTATTATGAATATGAATATGCTTTGGTGTTATTCTAGTACGAACTCTAGGATAGATCGAACGGAAAAGAATAGCTTTGCGTTATTTTAGTACGAACTCTTGAATAGATCGAAAGGAAAGAATAGCTTTGAGGTGGTTAGTACCCTACAAACAATTCCTATCTTTTGTTCTCTGCTAATAGGAACTCAGGAGCGATTCTTCGTTACACTTTGAGGGATAATCATATGATCCAACTATGTTAGCATTGTTGAGAGATTGCACTAGTGAAAGTACGGACCCTAGGCCTTGTTTTTAAGCATTGCAACACCGTTTTTGTGCCCGTTCACTATTAGTTACCTTGCTGTTTTTATAACTTCAGATTACAAAAACCAATATCTACTATCCATATTACACTTTTATCACCATCTCTTCGCCGAACTAGTGCACCTATACAATTTGCCATTGTATTGGATTTGTTGGGGACACAAGAGATTGCTTGTATTTGGTTGCAGGGTCATTTGAGAGAGACCACCTTCATCCTACATCTCTCACGGATTGATAAACCTTAGGTCATCCACTTGAGGGAAAATTGCTACTGTCCTACAGAACTCTGCGCTTGGAGGCCCAACACGTGTCTACAAGAATAAAATTGCGTAGTAGACATCAAATATATATTCTCAAGGTCGCATAGGATAGTTGGTATCTTGTCTCTAAGACGCTCCAAAGCATCTATCCTGATATTTCTACCGCAGAGTTCCCTGAAGAATTGTCCCAACTCTGCAACTGCTCTGTATAAGTCAGGGCGGCCCAATCCTCTAAGGATAACATGTAAAACCCTTTGAAGTAGGATGTGGCAGTCATGAGTTTTCAACCCTTGTACCTTGTTTCCATCTACACTGACTCTCCTTTCAGGGTTGGAAGCAAATCCATGTGGGAATCTCACACGTGACAGGACCTCACAGAATTCTTTTATTTTTACCTTGTCCAAGACATACACAGCTGGTGCCATATTCCGTTGTTTACCTTCATCTTGCACCTGCAAATCCTATCTAATACCCAGGTGTGTCAAATCAATCCTAGATTTTAAGATATCTTTCGTCTTGCCTTCAATACTAAGAAGTGTGCCGATAATGCTATCACATATATTTTTCTCGATGTGCATCACATCAAGATCATGCCACAGATCCAAATCTTTCCAATACTCCAAGTCCCACAAAGTGGACCTGTGGGTAAACAATAATCTCTCTTTTTGTCCTGCCACACTTCCTTTTCTTGCTACCTGTAACGCCCTCGATGCGGCTATATCTCCCATGTGTCGAAGCACGACTTAGAGGCATAACCGCATTGAAAGCAATGTCGCAAGTGAGGTAATCTTCACAACAACCCATGTAATACATAAGGGAAAGAGATAACATAGTTGGCTTACACTCGCCACGTCACACAAATGCATAAATAACATTACATTCATCCAGTTACACTCAAGGTCCAACTACGGAACCAAAATAAAGATAAACCCCAAATGCAACATAGTCCCCGATCGCCCCAACTGGGCACCACTACTGATCATCTAGGAATGACACGTAGTATCGTCCTGAGTCCTCATCGAACTCCCACTTGAGCTCAGTTGAATCTCCTGGAATGGCATCATCGGTCCCTGCATCTGGTTTTGGAAGTAATCTGTGAGTCACGGGGACTCAGCAATCTCACACCCTCGCGATCAAGACTATTTAAGCTTATAGGAAGGGTAAAAGGTATGATGTGGAGCAGCAGCAAGCGACTAGCATATATGGTGGCTAACATACGCAAATGAGAGCGAGAAGAGAAGGCAAAGGCACGGTCGAACAACTATGATCAAGAAGTGATCCTAGAACAACCTATGTCCAAGCATAACTCCAACACCGTGTTCACTTCCCGGACCCCGCCGAGAAGAGACCATCATGGTTACACATGCGGTTGATGCATTTTAATTAAGTTAAGTTCAAGTCTTCTACAACCAGACATTAACAAATTCCCATCTGCCCATAACCGCGGGCACGACTTTCGAAAGTTCAAATCCCTGCAGGGGTGTCCCAACTTAGCCCATCACAAGCTCTCACAGTCAACGAAGGATATTCCTTCTCCCAAGACAATCCGATCAGACTCAGCATCCCGGTTAGAAGACATCTCGACAATGGTAAAACTAAACCAGCAAAGCCACCCGAATGTGCCGACAAATCCCGAAAGGAGCTGCACATATCTCGTTCTCAGGGCACACTCAGATGAGCCAGACGTTGGGTAGGCCAGCCCAGAGTTGCCCCTGGTAGCCCCGGACATCGTTCAGTTGGACCAACACTTGGAGAAGCACTGACCCGGGGGGGGGGGGTTAAAATAAGATGACCCTTTAGTCCGTGAAACCCAAGGGAAAAAGGCTAGGTGGCGAATGGTAAAACCAATGTTGGGCCATGCTGGAAGATTTTTGTTCAAGGCGAACTGTCAAGGGGTTCCCACTATACCCAACCGTGTAAGGAACGCAAAATCAAGGAACATAACACCGGTATGACGGAAACTAGGGCGGCAAGAGTGGAACAAAACACCAGGCATAAGGCTGAGCCTTCCACCCTTTACCAAGTATATAGGTGCATTAAGAGAAGCAAGATTACATTATGATATCCCAACAGTAAACAAGTTCCAACAAGGAACAAACTCCAATCTTCACCTGCAACTAGCAACGCTATAAGAGGGGCTGAGCAAAGCGGTAACATAGCCAAACAATGATTTGCTAGGACAAGGTGGGTTAGAGGTTTGGCATGGCAATTTGGGAGGCATGATAAGCAAGTGGTAGGTATCGTAGCATAGGCAAAGCAATAGAGCGAGTATCTAGCAAGCAAAGATAGAAGTGATTTCGAGGGTATGGTCATCTTGCCTGCAAAGTTCTCTGAGTTGACTTGATCCTCGTAAGCGTACTCAACAGGCTCCTCGATCACGTACTAGTCTCCCGGCTCTACCCAAAGCAAGAAACACAAGCAAAAGGGAGAACAATCAACCACGTGCAATGCACAAACAACATGATGCAAAACATGTCATGATATGCGGGATGCGGTATGCGATGCATGATTTGGAAAGGAATGATTGAACCTGGCTTCAACTTGGAAATCCAAGAGTGCCACTGGAAAGGGGAGTTGATTTCGGTCGAAATCGATATAAAGATCACCGGAATCGGATGCACGGTTTGGAAATGGCAAGCAAAACAAATATGGCACCGGTCTGCGATTAACAGCACGAGACCATCTAAATGTATCAAGAACAACATGCTACAACACTCTAACATAGCAACAAAATACATGGAAGGGATCCACTCAAGATGCTTGACAAAAGATGAACACTGAGCTACGGCTAATTCACTCATTAACAGGTTCAAACAAGCATGGCAAAAGTGCAAACGATAACAGGTTTCAGACTTACAGAAAATAACAAGTCTGGACTTTAACATCAGGAAGCAATGTTTAGAGCATGATAACTACATGCTACAGGAACATATCATGGCAAAGCAAGGCATGACATGAAGCTACTCAAAGCGAACAACAAAAGTCCCTTACTGACCATAAGCCAAAAGGGATCACAAAATACAATTGCAACCACGTGAACATAGCAATTATCGTTAACAGATTCAGACTTAGTGAAAAACTAGAACATGGCAAAACAGACATCAAGTAGGCATGTTTACGAGCTCGATGCACTCACCACAAGGCAAGACATGACAAAATAAGCATACACCCAGCAAGTAGACATGGCATCGAAGCTAGACATGGCAAGAACAACATCATAGCATGCACGGATCAACTACAACAAGCTCGGCAAAATCGCTAAACATGTTAACAATCTGCGAGGAACATTTTATAGCAAAAGTAGAGCTCGATTGACTCAAGCTAGGGTGCTCCATAAATGCAAACAAAGAGATGGATGGATAAAGCACCACAATATCTACAAAACATCCTTACTGATCATGCTCAAAAGAGGCACGGATCACTCGGTAGCAACATGAACATATGGCATAAAAATATAAACAGGATAAGGACTTAGAGAAATTCGAAGTCCCTGAAATCAGCAACATTGAGTAAGCTACTTTGCATGCTTGTTCTAGTCACCACAAAAATCACAAAAATACATGGCATACACCCCTGTAAAGATGGCATGGCATTCTTCAAAACACATGTAGGGCTCAAGTTCATAGCAGGCACACATCAATCATGGCAAAAATGACAAAAGTGCATATGCTGATAAGAAACTGAAACTAACATCACATAGCCCTCTTCCAACAGCATTTCGGGCATCAAGCTGAGCTCAAATGAAAATGATGCAATGAGACGAAATGAAGTACTCGACGAGACTAACATTTTGATATGCTACACGCACGAATCGGAGCCACGGTGAGGAAGTTATGGCATGTCAAAGTATGCAAAAAGTTAGGGTTTCGGGGAGAAAAAGTCAACCGAGAAGTGGATCTCAGATCTAGATCTGGCACTGTAGCGGGTACTGTAGCAGTGCGAGGAGCTCGTCGGAACAGGAACTTGAGGCCGCCAGAGTTAACGTCGGGGATCGCTGGAGCTAGTCCGATGAGGAGGTGGCCGACCGGACTTGGAGGACGGTGGCGTTGGCGGAGAAGGACGTGGCGGCCTCGGGCGTCGGCGGCGGTCGCCGGCGTCGGGGAAAGTGCGGCGGCGCGGCGGAGTATCGAGCTCGCCGGCGAGACGGCGCGGAGGCGCGACGAGCCGGTGCAGGCGAGCGACGCCGGGCGCGGGGGCGACGACCTGGCGCGAGGAGGCAGGGAGGCGGCGCGGATCTGGGCTGGGAGGGCCGGACGCGGGGGCGCGCGGGCCTGGCGGCGGAGTGGGCGGCGAAGTGGGCGCCCGCGGGATAGACGGCGGCTCCTGGTTGGGCGGCGGAGGCGGCGGACGTTGTCCGGCTAGACTTCGGACATGTCCGGCGGCTAGAGAGGAAGGAGACTAGTGTTTCGGGGAAAGAAATCCGAAAATGAAAAGGAGGGGTCTATATATAGGCGTAGAGGGAGCTAGGAAGCTCCAAATGAGGTGCGGTTTGCGGCCACGCGATCGTGATCGAACGACCTAGGTGATGGAGGGGTCTTAGGTGGGTTTTGGGCCACTTTGGAGGGTTGTTGGGCTGCAACACACACGAGGCCTTTTCGGTCCCTTGGTTAACCGTTGGAGTATCAAACGAAGTCCAAATGGCACGAAACTTGACAGGCGGTCTACCGGTAGTGAACCAAGGCCGCATGACAAGTCTCGTTCCAATCCAAAAACGTTTAACACCCGCACACGAAAAGAGGTAGAAAGGGACACTGGAGGACATAGGAGCGCCGGAATGCGAAACGGACAACGGGGAAAATGCTCGGATGCATGAGACGAACACGTATGCAAATGCAATGTACATGATGACATGATATGAGATGCATGACAAGGATAAAACACACGAAGGAAAAAACCCGACAACGAGGAAATAGAATAACTTAGTGCCGGAAAAAGGCAAGAGTTGGAATACAGATAAGGCAAGTTGCATCCGGGGTGTTACAACACTCCACCACTATGAAAGTATCTCATCCCGAGATCTAGGACTGGAAAAACTCCGGGTACTCAGAATGGAGGTGGTCCTCGTGTTCCCAGGTGGCTTCACGGTCGGAATGATGTGACCACTTGACTTTCAGGAATTTGATAGACTTGTTGCGAGTCTTGCGCTCAGTTTCTTCAAGAATACCAACGGGGTGCTCACAATAAGACAGGTCTTCTTGGAGATCAATGTCTTCGAAGTTGACGGTGCGGTCAGGAGTCTTGAAGCACTTGCGGAGTTGAGGGACATGAAACACGTCGTGCACATTTGCAAAGTTGGATGGAAGTTCAAGTCGATAGGCGAGATCGCCTCTTTTGCTGATGATCTTGGAAGGACCCACGTATCTAGGGAAAGCTTCCCTTTGATACCGAAGCGACGAGTACCTTTCATTGGAGAGATGCAGAGGTAGACATGGTCTCCGATCTCGAAAGCCAAGTCACGATGCTTGGTATCATAGTAACTCTTCTGGCGCGATTGCGCGGCTTTGAGATTTTCACGAATGACTTTGCACGTTTCTTCTGCCTCTGTGATCAAGTCATTGCCAAGCAGTTGGCGTTCACCAGTCTCTGACCAGTTAAGAGGAGTGCGACACTTCCTGCCATAGAGAATCTCGAATGGGGCCTTGCCCGAACTCGCTTGAAAGCTGTTGTTGTAGGAGAACTCGGTATATGGAAGGCAATCTTCCCACTTCATACCGAAAGAGATGACACAAGCCCTGAGCATATCTTCAAGAATTTGATTAACTCGCTCGACTTAGCCACTAGTTTGAGGATGAAAGGCTGTGCTGAAGCGAATGTTGGTGCCCATGGCCTTCTGAAAAGAATCGCAGAACTTAGAGGTGAAGATTCTGCCACAATCTGAAGATATCAATTCCGGAATGCCGTGCAGAGAGACAATCCTGGAGGTATATAGCTCTGCCAACTAAGCTGATGTGATAGATTCTTTGATAGGAAGAAAATGAGCCACTTTAGTGAGTTTGTCGATGACAACGAAGATATCATCATTGCCACGCTTGGATTTTGGAAATCCAGTCACGAAGTCCATCTCAATATGGTCAAACTTCCATTCTGGAATGTCAAGAGGTTGGAGGAGACCCGCTGGTCGTTGGTGTTCTGCCTTCACTCTTCTGCAGACATCACATTTATTCACGAACTGAGCAATCTCGCGCTTCATTCGAGTCCACCAATACGACTGCTTGAGGTCATGGTACATCTTTGTACTTCCAGGGTGGATAGAGAGGAGTGAATTGTGAGCCTCGTTCATAATGAATTTACGAAGGTCACCTTTAGGCACAACAATGCGATCCACGAAGAATAGGGTATCCTTGTCATCAAGACGATAGCACTTATACTTGGGTCGACTCTTGGCAATCCCAATCTTCACCTTCTTTACCATAGCATCAAGAAGTTGAGCCTCGCGAATCTGATCTTCCAAAGTAGGAGAGACTTGGAGGTTGGTGTAACACCCCGGATGTAATTTACCTAATATGTAATCCAACTCTTACCGTTTCCGGCGTTAAGTTATTTTATTTTCTCGGGTTCAGGTTTTTGTTTGCGTGTGTTGTTGTCGTTGTCATGCATCTCATATCATGTCATCATGTGCATTGCATTTGCATACGTGTTCATCTCATGCATTCGAGCATTTTCCCCGTTGTCCGTTTTGCATTCCGGCGCTCCGTTCTCCTTCGGTGGTCGTTTCTACCTTTCTTTCGTGTGTGGGGATTAAACATTTCCGTATTGGACCGACACTTGCCAAGCGGCATTGGTTTACCACCGGTAGACCGCCTGTCAAGTTTCGTACCATTTCGACTTCGTTTGATGCTCCAACGGTTAACCGAGGGACCGAAAAGGCCTCGTGTGTGTTGCAGCCCAACACCCCTCCATTTTGGCCCAAAACCCACCAAAACCCTCTCCATCATCTAGAGCGTTCGATCACGATCGCGTGGCCGAAAACCGCACCTCATTTGGACTCTCCTAGCTCCCTCTACCTCTATATAAAGACCCCTCCGAAATTCTTGTTCTCCTTCCCCCGAAACCCTAGTCTTCGTCTTCCCCCGCGCGCCGGACAATGTCCGCCGGCGCCGGACGTGTTCGACCCAGCCGCCGCCGCCACGTGGCGCTCACCGATTCGCCGCCGCCACCGCGCCCACTTCGCCCACCGCCGGCCCGGGGCAGCCCAGGCGGGGCCCTCCAAGCCCATCGGCCGGGCCGCGCCGCCCGCAAGCCGCCTCGCCTTCCTCCGCCCAGCGCCGCCCCGCTCTCCCCGAAACCCTAGTCTTCGTCTTCCTCCGCCCATCCGGCGCCACCGCACCTCTCCACCGGCACCGCCCCGCGCTGCTCGCCGACCCGCCGCCGCCTCGACCTCGCCTCCCCTCGCCCGGATCCGGCCCCGGCGAGCTCCTCCGGCCGCTAGACGCTCCGACCACCGCGCCCCCATCGCCGGTGAACAGTACTCCGGTGATCTCCTCAAAGTCCGCGCCGGCCGATCCGGATCCAGATCTGGGATTTGTCTCGGTTGACCTTTTTGCCCGAAACCCTAATCATTTTGCTATTTTCATCATGTTGTATCTCCGCATCCGTAGCTCCGTTTTGGGCATATAGCATATCGAAATGTTCGTCTCAGAGAGAACATCATTTCATCTCATTGCATTATTTTCATTTGAGTTCATCTTGATGCCCGAAATGCTGTTGGAAGAATGCTATTTGAGATAATTGTCAGATCTGCTGCTCCAATTAGATATTTGTCATTTTTGCCATGATTATTGTGTGCATGATATGCCCTTGAGCTCTACATGTGTTTTGTTATATGTTTTGCCATCTTTCCAGAGGTTCAGCCCATGTATTTTTGTGATGTGTGTGGTGACTAGCACAAGCTTGCAAAGTGGAGCATTCGTTAATGCTGATTTCAGGGACTTAGCATTTCCACTAAGTCCTTGATCTGTTTATTTCAATATGCCATATGTTCTTATTGTTTCCTAGTGATCCGTGCCTCTTTTGAGGATGATCATTAAGGATGTTTTGTTAATCTTTTAGTGCTATATCCATCCATGTCTTTGTTTGCAATTATGGAGCACCCTAGCTTGAGTCAATCGAGCTCTAGTTTTGCTATTTCGTGAATCTGGGCAGATTGTCTACTTGTTAGCGATTTTGCCGAGGATGTTGTAGTTGATCCGTGCATGCTATGTTAATCCTCTTGCCATGTATAGCTTGTATAATGTGTATTCTTGGTGGGTGTATGCTTGTATTGTCATGACTTGCTCTGTAGTGAGTGCATCGAGCTTGTAAACATGCCTACTTGATATCTGATTTGCATGCTCCAGTTTTTCACTAAGTCTGAGAACTGATTATGTTTTTGCCATGTTCACATGCTTGCAAATGTATTTTCTGATCCCTTTTGGCTCAAGGTCACTAAGGGACTTTTGTTAAACTCTTTGAGTAGCTCCATGCCATGCTTTACTTTGCCATGTCCAGGTCCTGTAGCATATAGTTTTCATGCTCCAAAGTGTGCTACCTGATCTGAAATTCCAGACAAGTGTTAATTTCACTAAGTCTGAAATCTGTTTGCCAAATGCATTTTTGCCATGCTTGTTTGAACCTGTTAATGATGAATTGGCGGTAGCTCAGTGTTCATCTTTTGTTAAGCATCATGTATGGATCCCTGTCATGTATTTTGATGCCATGTTTGGGTGCTGTAGCATGTTCATCTTGTTGCATTTATATGACTACTTGCTGTATATCGCAGACCGATGTCATATTTGAATTGCTTGCCATTTCCAAACCGTGACTCCGATTCCGGTGATCTTTATATCATTTTCAAGCGATTTCATCTCACCTTTCCAGTGGCACACTTGGATTTCCAAGTTGAGGCCAGGTTCATTCATTCCTTGCCAAATCTTGCATATGCATCACATATCGCATCCCGCATAGCATATCATGTTTGCATCATATTGTTTGAGCTTTGCACGTGGTTGATTGTGTCCTTGTTGCTTGTTTGTGTTGTTTGGGTAGAGCCGGGAGTTGAGTTCGCTAACTAGGAGCCCGTTGAGTTTGCTTTCAGGGATCCAGTCAACTCTGACAACTTTGCAGGCAAGATGATCATACGCTTGAAATCACTACTATCTTTGCTTTGCTAGATGCTCGCTCTTTTGCTATGCATGTGCTACGATGCCTACCACTTGCTTATCATGCCTCCCAAATTGCCATGTCAAACCTCTAACCCACCATGTCCTAGCAAACCGTTGATTGGCTATGTTACCGCTTTGCTCAGCCCCTCTTATAGCGTTGCTAGTTGCAGGTGAAGATTGGAGACCGTTCCTTGTTGGAACATTATTTACTTGTTGGGATATCATTATATTATCTTGTTATCTTAATGCATCTATATACTTGGTAAAGGGTGGAAGGCTCGGCCTCTCGCCTAGTGTTTTGTTCCACTCTTGCCGCCCTAGTTTCTGTCATATCGGTGTTATGTTCCCGGATTTTGCGTTCCTTATGCGGTTGGGTGATAATGGGAACCCCTTGATAGTTCGCCTTGATTAAAGCTTTTCCAGCAATGCCCAACCTTGGTTTTACCATTTGCCACCTAGCCTCTTTTTCCCTTGGGTTTCTGGAGCCCGAGGGTCATCTTATTTTAACCCCCCCCGGGCCAGTGCTCCTTTGAGTGTTGGTCCACCTGTCAGCTGCCGGTGGCCACTAGGGGCAACTCTGGGCTGGCCTACCCGTACCTAAGACAATGTGAGTGTGCCCTGAGAACGAGATATGTGCAGCTCCTATCGGGATTTGTCGGCACATTCGGGCGGTGTTGCTGGATTTGTTTTAACTTGTCGAAGTGTCTTGTAGAACCGGGATACCGAGTCTGATCGGAATGTCTCGGGAGGAGGTCTATTCCTTCATTGACATGAGAGCTTGTCATGGGCTAAGTTGGGACTCCCCTGCAGGGATTTGAACTTTCGAAAGCCGTGCCCGCGGTTATGGGCAGATGGGAATTTGTTAATGTCCGGTTGTAGATAACTTGAACCTTAACTTAATTAAAATGAATCAACAGTTTGAGTTACCGTGATGGTCTCTTCTCAGCGGAGTCCGGGAAGTGAACACGGTGTTGGAGTAATGTTTGCCGCAGGTTGCCCTCTAGTTACTCGTTCGCGCTTTGCCTCCTCTTCTCGCTCTCTTTTGCGAACAGGATAGCCACCATATATGCTAGTCGCTTGCTGCAGCTCCACATACTTTACCTTGCCTTACCTATAAGCTTGAATAGTCTTGATCGCAAGGGTGCGAGATTGCTGAGTCCCTGTGGCTCACAGATTACTTCCAAACCAAATGCAGGGCCTGATGATTCCGTTCCAGATGACGCGCTTGAGCTCAAGTGGGAGTTCGACGAGGACTCACGCTGATACTACATGTCTTTCCCTGATGATCAGTAGTGGTGCCCAGTTGGGGCGATCGGGACCGTGTCGCTTGTTGGGTTGTTCTTTTATTTTGGTGCCGTAGTCGGGCCATGAGTGTTTGAATGTTGTAATGCTATTTATGTACTTTGATTGACGTGGCGAGTGTAAGCCAACTATGTATCTCCCCTTTTATTATCTATATTACATGGGATGTTGTGAAGATTGCCTAACTTGCGACATTGCTTTCAATGTAGTTATGCCTCGACACGTAGGAGCTATAGCCGCATCGAGGGCGTTACAGTTGGCGAGGAAACCTTGAGGAACAACTTGAAGGTTGAGTTTTCGGAAAGCTTCACAAAGCTTGGGTTGGTAAGGCTTGAGAATCAAACTGTTGTAGTAAGCCTTCCTGCTCAATGCGTCAGCAATAACATTGGCCTTGCCTGGAGTATATTCGATACTCGGATTATACTCTTGAATCATTTTGACCCAACGAGTCTGCCTGAGGTTGAGATTTGGCTGAGTGAAGATGTACTTGAGACTCTTATGATCAGTGAAGATGTCCACTTTTCTTCACAATAAGAGATGTCTCCACGTTAAAAGAGCGTGGACAACTGACGCCAACTCAAGGTCAGGAGTGGGGTAGTTCTTTTCGTTAGGCTTCAACTGGCGAGATGTATAGGCCACAACTTTCTTCTCTTGCATCAACACTGCACCAAGACCTTGAATGGAAGCATCACAGAAGACCTTGAATGGTTTGGATTCATCAGGAGGAGTCAGAACTAGAGCAGTGACTAACTTCTCTTTCAGGGTGTTGAAAGCGATGTCACATTCAGGAGACTAGACGTATTTCACATGCTTCTGCAGGAGGATGGAAAGAGGCTTCGCGATCTTAGAGAAGTTCTCAACGAACCTTCGACAATAGCTTGCGAGCCCAAGGAAGCTACGGAGTTGCTTCACATTCTGAGGTGGTTCCCAATTCACAATTGCAGACACCTTCTCAGGATTAACAGCTATGCCCTTGGTAGAGATGATATGCCCAAGGTAGAGAACCTCATCGAGCCAAAACTCGCACTTTGAAAACTTCGCATAGAACTGATGTTCTCTGAGTTTATCCAGCACCAAAATCAAGTGCTTGGCATGATCCTCCTTGTTCTCGGAAAAGACCAAAATGTCATCGAGGTAGACCAAGACGAAGTCATTTGTGTAGGCGTTGAAGATGAAGTTCATCATGCAAGAGAAAGTTGGAGGAGCATTGACGAGGCCGAAAGACATGACAGTGTATTCATATGAACCATAGCTTGTTCTGAATGCTGTCTTGGGGATATCTTCTTCACGAATGCGAATCTGATGATAGCCCATACGGAGATCAAGCTTGGAGAATACTTGAGCACCTTTGAGTTGTTCAAACAGCTCATTAATGTTGGGAAGTGGGTACTTGTTCTTTATGGTCTTCTTGTTCAATGGACGGTAGTCAACACAAAGTCGGTCCGTTCCATCCTTCTTCTTCACAAAAAGAACTCCACAACCCCACGGAGAAGAACTAGGTCGGATGAGACCCATACGCTCTTGAATATCGAGTTGCTTCTTCAGCTCCTTCAACTCTTCAGGTCCAAGCTTGTAAGGACGTTTGCAAACAGGTTCCGTGCCAGGCTCAAGATCGATGACAAATTCAACTGGCCGGTGAGGAGGCATTCCTGGAAGCTCTTGTGGAAAGACGTCTTGATATTCGCACACGACTGGAATTTGAGAGATGGCATCCAGCTCGCCCTTCTCGTTGAGAGAAAACAGTCAGATGGTATCGTCGCGAGCGGCAAAGACAATTACATCCTTAGACGAATGAGTCAATTGAATCTGCCTGGCAGCAGAATCAAGCTGAGCCTTGTGCTTAGAAAGCCAGTCCATTCCGAGAATAAGATCAATATCCGAGTTACCAAGGACCATTGGAGAAGAAAGAAACTTATAGTCTCCCAACGTGATAGAAACATCCGGAACCACGTAGCTTGGATGCAAGCACTTGTCGGGAGAGACAACTGCTAATGGTCTATGCAAATCTTGGAAAGGCAACCCATGCTTAGATGCAAATGGTCTTGAGATGAAACAATGCATTGCACCAGTGTCAAAAAGAACTTTTGCAGGAACATTATTAACATGAAGGTTACCCATAATCACATCTGACGAGTCCTCTGCCTGAGATGCGTTCATCATGTTGACCTTAGCAAACTTGGGATTATGCTTGACCACTGCGGTACTAGCAGATCTCACAGGAGGAGGAGGAAGACGCCTCTGATTGAAGCATTTATTGGCATAGTGACCCTTCTGCTGACACTTGTTGCATGTGACCTCCGAGAGCGGATGGTGATACGGAGCACTTGATCTTGGAGCATGAGACGAAGTCTTGTTCTGAAAGCCTGGGTTGGGTGGGTGGGAAGATCCATTGCCACCTTTGCTCTTCTGCTGATAAGGCTGACGGAATGGAGGAGGAGGCAGCCAATACTTTTGCTGCTTAGTTGCCACTTGAGTTGAGGAAGAAGGATCGCATCTCTGACTCGCTTCTAAGCACATGCTCACCGGCTGAGCTATTGTCCCCATCTTGTAGGCAAAGATCTTGTCAGGGGTCTCAAACCTCTCAACATGGGCATGAGCCTAAAATACCAATTTCAGCTCTTGGAACATCTCATATGTTCCATGGCGTTCAAAATGCTTTTGGAGCCCTGACTCTAAGCCGTAAAGCATGGCGCACTAAACTATCAGGTAGTCATCAGAACGTGTCTGCCAGATGTTCACAACATCCACAGACGACGCCAGAGGGGTTGGCACACCGAGCGGTGCATCAAGGACAGAAGCCTTCTGTGTAGCAGTGAGGGCAATCCTCAGACTATGGCCCTAGTCTGTACAATTTCTTACAATATCTTTCAACTTAGTCTTTCTCTAGGAACGCATTAAAACAAGGAGCTAAAGAGTGAGATATTAATCCACAACATAATTTGCAAAGACAATTTAGACTATGTTCATGATAATGAGTTCAATTAATCAAATTATTTAATGAACTCCCACTCAGATAGACATCCCTCTAGTCATCTAACTGATACATGATCCGAATCGACTAGGCCATGTCTGATCATCACGTGAGACGGACTAGTCATCAACGGTGAACATCTCCATGTTGATTGCATCTACTATACGACTCGTGTTTGACCTTTCGGTCTCTCGTGTTCCGAGGCCATGTCTGTACACGCTAGGCTTGTCAAGTCAACCTAAGTGTTTTGCATGTGTAAATATGGCTTACACCCGTTGTATGCGAACGTTAGAATCTATCACACCCAATCATCACGTGGTGCTTCAAAACAACGAACCTTCGCAACAGTGCACAGTTAGGGGGAACACATTACTTGAAATTTTAGTGAGGGATCATCTTATTTATGCTACCGTCATTCTAAGCAAATAATATGTAAACATGACAAACATCATAGGCAAATCATAAAGTGACATGATATAGCCAATATCATCTTGCGCCTTTGATCTCCATCTTCGAGGCGCGGCATGATCACCTTCTTCACCGGCATGACACCATGATCTCCATCATCGTGTCTTCATGAAGTTGTCTCTCCAACTATTACTTCTACTACTATGGCTAATGGTTAGCAATAAAGTAATGTAATTACATGGCGTTTTTCATTGACACGCAGGTCATACAATAAATTAAGACAACTCCTATGGCTCCTGCCGGTTGTCATACTCATCGACATGCAAGTCGTGATTCCTATTACAATAACATGATCAATCTCATACATCACATATATATAATTCATCACATCTTTTGGCCATATCACATCACATAGCATACCCTGCAAAAACAAGTAGACGTCCTCTGATTGTTGTTGCATGTTTTATGTGGCTGCTATGGGTTTCTAGCAAGAATGTTTCTTACCTACGCAGAAGCCACAACGGTGATACGCCAATTGCTATTTACCCTTCATAAGGACCCTCTTAATCGAATCTGATCCGACTAAAGTGGGAGAGACAGACACCCTCTAGCCACCTTATGCATCAAGTGCATGTCTGTCAGTGGAACCAGTCATACATAAGAGTACGTGTAAGGTCGGTCCGGGCCGCTTCATCCCACAATGCCGCCGAATCAAGATAAGACTAGTAATGGTAATAAAATTGACCAAATCATCGCCCACAACTACTTGTGTTCTACTCGCACATAGAATCTACGCATAGACCTAGCTCATGATGCCACTGTTGGGAACGTAGTAATAATTCAAAATTTTCCTACGTGTCACCAAGATCAATCTAGGAGATGCTAGCAACGAGAGAGAGGGAGTGCATTTTCATACCCTTGAAGATCGTTAAGCGGAAGCGTTACAAGAACACGGTTGATGGAGTCGTACTCGCGATGATTCAAATCGCGGAAGATCCGATCCAAGCGCCGAATGGACGGTGCCTCGGCGTTCGGCACACGTACAGCCCGGGGATGTCTCCTCGTTCTTGATCTAGCAAGGGGAGAGGAGAAGTTGAGGTAAAGCTCTGGTAAGACGATGGCGTGGTGGTTGTCGGATCACGGGTTCCGGCAAAACCCTCAAGGTTCGAACAGTGGGGTGCGTGCGAAGATCTCCCCCTAACGATCCACGTCCTAGCTTTGCTAAGATCTTACGGGCTAACTCGACGAACTCATAACACAAAGGACACAAGATTTATACTGTTTCGGGCCACTGTTGTGGTGTAATACCCTACTCCAGTGTGGTGGTGGTGGATTGCCTCTTGGGCTGAGGATGAACAGTACAAGGGAAAGAACAACCTCCTGAGGAGAAGTGTTCTTGTGCTAGGCGCACTTGTGGTTACTATGCTCTCTCTCGATTTGATCGATCCCTACCCCTAGCTATGGTGGTGGCTAGTCCTATTTATAGAGGCCCTGGTCCTCTCCCCAAATATTGAGCGGGAAGGGAGCCAACAACGTCCAATTTGTAAGGGGACAGCTAGTACAGCTTATCCTGACAAAAGTGGTCTTCGCCTGTCAAAGGCTCTGGTGGTGACGCCATCTTGGGCTCCACGGTGACCTCCATCTTGCCGTCCTTCTGGTCTTGGTCTCATTGCACTGATATGGAAACCTTTGCTTGTTGCCTCGGTACTCCGCACCTGCGCCTGCTTCCTTAGCGCCAAAGAGGAAACAAGGATATTGTGCGCGCTGGCGCCCACCTCGGCATGGTTGTCATGGCTCACGTCATTGGAACCTCGCGAGGTTTGCCTGGCCTTGAACTCTCCGCCCCTCGCAAGCTAGCCCGGTGAGGCCGCTCCTGAGGAGGTCTTGTGTCGTCTGCCTCGCGAGGCCGGGCCCCTCGCGTGGATCTTGAGTCCTTGCTGGTGAAGATGTGCTGTACGGGCCCACTCGCAGAGCCACGCCATGGGCCACAGGCAGGCAAGTCTGGGGACCCTCGTTCCCAGAACGCTGACAGTAGCCCCCGGGCCCAAGGCGCGCTCGGGCTTGGTTTCTAGGTGGAGCCAAATGGGCAAGTGTAGAGCGCTGCGGGCCCCAATAGCCCGCGACCTTGGTCGACGCGTGGCGGTTGATTGGACGTGGGCATCTCCGCTTCCCCATGTCGCCTCGGCAACCGCCCGATTTGACGAGTCTCTGCTGCATGCAGGGAAAAACCATCATTACCTGTGATCGTGGGGGGCGTTGGTTGGCCTTCTTCTGCTATAAATGGGCAGGGGGGCAGAGCCCTTGTCTCCCATCTCTTCCCATTCCGCTTGCTTCTTGCTCTTTGCTCCATCGCCAGTTGCAACACTAATAGTGCCGTCAAAGAGGTTCTCCGCCGCGGAGAAAGGGAAGGCCCCTCGCGAGGGCCCCGGCTCTCCGGCGCCCAAGCGTGGACGCGGCCGTCCCCGCAAGCACACCGCGACCCCCGCCGTGGCCCCACACAGCCGTGGCGGTGCCGCTTCGCATGGCAGGGGTCGCTCCGTTCATGGTGGTCCTATCGATGAAGGGAGACGAGGCCGCGCTTCCACTCGGCGGAGGTGCTGCCGGAGTTCATCATCTGGTCGGAGAACCCGGCCGGCAACTGCTCCCGCGTTTCTTCATCGACGAGCTGCTAGCCTCTGGTCCAGGCAGGTTCTAGGTGCAGGCGGACGGCTGCTGCAGCAGGGCTTCCTGGGTCGCGGTCGAGGTCTCCATCGTGGGCAACATAGCCCTGGCCCGTGGCTGGCAGATGTTTGCCCGCGCGCGCAGCCTTGGTAGGTGGTGCACCCTCCATTTCAAGTATGACGGTGACGCGACCCTCTATGTGAGGGTGTTTGGGGAAGATGGTCGCCGCACCGGGTGCTGCCCCGAGGTCAACGACGGCGAGGAGGTGCTCGGCCTTGGTGATGGTCGTGATGAGGACGAGGGCGAACCCGCCCTTGGGGCTGACCATGTCTCGTCCAGCTACGGCGGTTCTTCCTCCAGCGACAGCTCCAGCAATGGCGGTTATGACCAGCCGCCACGCCGCCGCGCCCGCTTTGAAGGCGGCAGTAGGTCGTCTCGCCGCCGTGCCTCTATGAAGTGCGAGGAGGGGTCTGACTGAGCTCGGGACGGCGCCAGGAGCCTGCCCCCGTGGACCATTGTAGGGGCAGACGCCGCTTTTATTTTGTTCTTCCTTTCCTTCCTGCATCAAAAAGAAAACTAGAATGGGCCCCGGAGGGGCGTGTATCGAACTATGATCTCGATCATTATGCTATGTTTGTTGCTCCTATGCTGTGTCGCAACATCGTCATTTTATGTAGGGATAACTTAGCTTGACTTTCTCGGAGTAGCCTCCTCCTCACGAGGCGCTTGCTTGCTTCCTGGTGCCTGTCGAGGCCTCCTTGACCTGATAGGCGCTTAGGGACTGCGAAAAAAATTTCGTCAAGAGGTTTATCGTTCTCCCAAGGCTTGGTCGCAGGCATCGCTGGCTTTGACCTAGCGCTTCGTATCGCGGTACCCTAGGGGCACTGATTGAGAGAGAGAGAGAGAGGTGTGCCATCTTGTGGCCTCGAACGAGGGTACCTCGCGAAAAACAGAACAAGGAAGCTCACGAAGGTACCTGTTTAGCCCCCTCGCGAGGAACGCGAGAGAGAGTAGAGGCCGACCAAAGAAATGAAGGCAGAAACAGAGGCAGAAAGCGAAAGGGCGAGACAAGCAAGAGACACCAGAATGAAAATTTCAATTAAAGAGGGGCGAGCCAACTTCGGAAAGCAAATGAAAAGCCTCGTCTGGCACCTAGTATAGTCTTTGACATCTTCTCACCAGCGCGGAGCTAAGTGCTGCCACTAAGATGTGGGAGGGAGCCCCCGAGGCCCAAGGGCGGCACTCCTGAGACTCCGGGGCATGTACAACCCCACTCGTTATTACGTGAGAGTGTCACGGGCTGCGATCTTCACAGGCGCTGGGCCTTTCTTCACAGGCGCCGGGCCTTCTTCACAGGCGCCGGGCCTTCTTCACAGGCACTAGGCCTTTCTTCAGGGGTAGAAGTTCCGGAGGTGCTGAATGTTCTAGGCGTTCTGGATGGGTACCCCGTCCTATGTCTCCAGGAGCGCGGCGCCAGGCCCGGAGACATGGACAACCTTGAATGGGCCCTCCCACATGGGTGAGAGCTTGTGCAGCCCTTCCCTAGAGAGGACCTGCCTCAGGACGAGGTCACCCACCTCGAGCATCCTGGAGCGGACGCTGCAACAGTGGTACCGCCGCAGCGCCTACTGGTATCTTGTTGCCCGTAGTGCTGCTTCGCGGCGACGTTCCTCCCCTAGCACGAGGTCCATCCCCCGCCTGGCGTCCTGCTGTGTTTCATCAAACGCCAGGACCCGTGCGGAGCAATGTCTGACCTCGTGAGGGAGGACTGCTTCTGCTCCGTAGACGAGGAAGAACGGGGTCTCGCCCGTCGGCTTGGTGGCGATGGTGCGGATGGACCACACCACGGACTGGAGCTCATCGTGCCATCCCCTGCCATAGGCCTCGAGCTTCTTCTTGAAGGTCCTGGTCTTGAGGCCTCTCAGGACCTCCGCGTTGGCACGCTCGGCCTGGCCATTGCTCCTGGGGTGCGCTACTGAAGCGTAGTAGATCTGCGTTCCAAGGTTAGCACAATATGACTTGAAGAGATTACTAGTGAACTGAGCCATTATCGGTGTTGATGCGGTTGGGGACCCCAAAACGGCTCACGAGGCCCTTGATGAACTTGACCACAGAGCTAGCTAGGATGGTGCAGACGGCTTCAACCTCCGCCCACTTGGTGAACTTGTCGATGGCGACGTAGAGGTATCGATAGCCCCCAGGCGCATAAGGGAATGGACCTAGGATATCTAGCCCCCACACTGCGAGCGGCCACGAGAGCGGAATGGTCTAGAGGCCCTGAGCCGGCTGATGGATCTGCTTGGCGTGGAATTGGCAGGCCTCGCAGGACTTCACCAGCTCCGCTGCGTCATTGAGCGCCGTAGGCCAGTAGAATCCGCTATGGAATGCCTTGCCGACGAGGGTTCACGACGATGAATGGTGCCCACAGTCCCCGCCGTGTATGTCGGCTAGCAGGTCCTTCCCCTGTTCCCTGGATATGCAACACAGTGAAACGTCATTTGGCCGCTTCCTGTATAACTCACCGTCTTGGACGCAGTATGTTGTGGCTTGCCGGGCCACACGCTCCGCGTTCACCTCCTTCTCCGACAACGTCCCTTGCATCAGGTATTCCTTGAATTCCTTGGTCCAGCATCCCTCCTGTGGCTCGAGCGCCAAGAGTAGGCGCGCTCCCGAGGTCGGGCCACAGGCCGGGGCTCCTGTGGCAGGCGGCTGCGGGAGTTCCTCCCGAGGCTGAGCTGTTCTTGAAAGTGGTGGTGTTGCTGATGGCTTGAAGAGCCGCTCCTTGAAGACGCCAGGCTCTTGGGGCTGTCACTTGGATGCTCTTCTGGCGATGTCTTCAGCTTCCTTGTTGGTGCCACGGGGTACGTGCTGCAACTCCAGGCCCAGGAATTGCTTCTCCATCTTGTGCACCTCCGTGAGGTATGCTTCTATGTGCTCGTCCTTCGACTCGTACACCTTGTTGGAGAAGTTGACGAGGAGCTGCGAGTCACCCCTAACAGTGAGGCGCTTCACCCCCAGAGCCGCCGCAACTTTCAGGCCAACTAACATGCCTTCGTATTCTGCGATATTGTTGGAGACCTTCTTGCCCTACTGAAAGCAGAGCTGCATGGTGTAGTAGAGCTTGTCCTGAGTGGGTGAGATGGGCATTGCTCCAGCCCCTGCGCCCTGGTGTGCGAAGGCACCATCAAAATACATGACCCAGCCGTCAGGCTCCTCGCTTCCTAGTGAGAGGGTCCGATCTTCGCCTACTTCAAGCGCCAGGGTGTCTGTCCATTCTGCCTCGAAATCAGCGAGTGCGGCTCCCTTGATGACCCTGGTAGTGCTGAACTCCAACGGGAATGCTTGCAACTCGATGTTCCACTCAGCGACCCTTCTAGCAGAGTTGGGGCTCCTGAGCACTCTCTCCAATGGGTAGGCTGAGACGACCTTGATGGGGTGGCCTTGAAAGTAGTGCCGCAGCTTTCGTGAGGCCACCAGGAATGCGAGCAGGAGCTTCTGAGGCATGGGGTACCGTGCTCTTGCGTCCCGCAACACCGTGCTGACGAAGTATACCGGGTGCTCGACGAGGGTAGGCGTGTTGATGAGGCTTGCATCTTTCGGGAGTTGGGGTGCCTCCTGAGGTGGTGGAGCCCCCAACGCTTGATCGCTTGTCGAGGCCTTTGCGGGTTCGGGAGCGTCGTCCTGCTGATCTTGCTCTTCTGCTGTTGCTGCGGTGGCCCTTGTGGTGCTCTTCTGGTCTCGCGTCGTCTCTGCTGGGGGTGTAGCTCGGCGCGATGCACCCTTGGCTTGGTGTTCTTCGCGAATCGCCACTAGAGCCGCGCTGGCAGAGTAGGGAGTGGCGGAAAGATAGAGCACTAGGGGCTCGTGAGGTCACGGCGCCACCATCACTGGAGGGCTGGTCAAATATTTCTTGAGGTCTTGAAAGGCTTGGCCGGCCTCCGGGGTCCACTCAAACGGGCCCTTCTTCTTCATCAGCTTGAAGAAGGGTAGGGCACGCTCTCCCATCTTGGAAATAAAACATCCCAACGCAGTCACCCGTCCGGCAAGCTTCTGAATTTCCTTGAGGGTCTGCGGTGGACTCATGTCTTCAATGGCCTTGACCTTCTCTGGGTTAGCCTCGATCCCCCTGTGGGACACAAGGAAGCTCAGCAGCTTGCCGAAAGGGACACCAAACACACACTTCTCCGGGTTGAGCCGCAAGTCCACCTGGCGGAGGCTTTCAAAGGTCTCCTCCAGGTCTTGGATCAAGGTCCTCGACGTAGGCTTCAACGTTCCTCCCGAGCTACTGACCCAAGGCGATGTGCATAAGCCACTGGAAGGTTGCGCCTGCGTTGCACAGTCCGAAAGGCATGCAAGTGTAGCAGTATACCCCACACGGGGTTAGGAAGGCCGTCTTCTCCACATATTCTACCGCCATCTTGATCTGGTGATATCCTGAGAATGCATCCAGGAAGCACAACAGGTCGCACTCGGTAGTGGAGTCGATGATCTGGTTGATGCGTGGAAGCGGGAACGGATCTTGGGGGCAGGCCTTGTTGAGGTTGGTGAAGTCGATGCACATCCGCTCCTTCCCGCCTTTCTTGGGGACGACGACGGGGTTTGCCAGCCACTCGGGGTACCGAACCTCGCGAATGACACCCGCGGCCTCCAGCTTGCAGGTTTCTTGGACGATGAAAGCTTGCTTCTCCGTGGACTGCCGCCTCGCCTTTTGCTTCATGGGGCGTATGTTGGGGCACACCTTTAAGTGGTGCTCTATCACCTCTCTTGGGACCCCCACCAGCTGATCGGGCTCCCAAGCGAACACTTCCTTGTTTGCGCGCAAGAACTTCACCAACGCCTCCTCCTGACCAGGCTCGAGGTTGGCGCCTATGGTAAAGGTTGCCCCGGAGGACCCATCCTCCTCGACTGGCACTCGCTTGGTTTCTGCCTTGTCCTGAGTGAAAAACTGCTTCTTCTTGGTTGGCGCAGCTCCCTTGGCCTTCGAGGCATCCGAGTCGGAGGGCTGTGCTGTTGCGGCGGTCTTGAGGGTGAGCTTGAGCGTCATCAAGGCTTCCTTGGCGTCCCCCTTGATGGTGAGGACACCCTCGCTCCCCGGCATCTTCATGAGGTTGTAAGCCAGATGGGTTGCTGCCATGAGCTGGGCCAGAGCCGTGTACCCGAGGATGGCGTTGTACGGGAGGCCGATGTGGGCAATGTCGAAGTCAATGAGCTCGGTGCGGTAGTTGTCGCGCGTGACGAAGGTCACGGGGAGGCGGATCTGCCCTAGGGAGCGGGCGGAGCCTCCACCAACCCCTGAGAAAGGCTTGCTGGGGCGGAGCCGCTCGAGCGGTGCATGAAGAAGGCTGAAGGCCTCGACGGAGAGCACATTGAGGCCGGCGCGCCGCCGTCGACGAGTGCCTTGGTGATGGACACGTGGCAGATGGCGGGCGTGCAAAGCATTGGGAGCGCACCCGAGCCAATGGTGGAGGCAGTATGATCCCCTGGATTGAAGGTGAGGTCGGCCTCGGGCGCGGCCCAGCCCAACGGAGCCCCCGGGCGCTTGGAAGCGGCACCGATCTGGCGAAAGAACAGCTTGACGTGATGACCTGAGGGTGGTGCTTGTGAGCCGCCGAGGAGGGCTACAACTGCGTGGTACACCAGTGTCGCGTAGTGCGCAACGAAGAGGCCACACAACTCCTCCTAGGATGCCACCATGGATCCGGGGAGGTTGAGCAGCCAGGCGTGTGATGCGCTAGTGAGGGCGATGGGAAGCCAGTTGGCCATGACCTTGTCGTCGCCCCCGGCCTTAAGGACGGTCTCCTCATACGCCAGCAGGAAAGACAATGGGTCCACCGCGCCGCCGTAGCGCGACGGCACCTCCGGCTTGAACTTGGGTGGCCACTTCAGCCGCCGCAGGGCGGGAGCAAGGGCTCGGAGCCCCCGAGCGTCCCTGTGGGCACCCGTAGATCCAGCCGGAAGGGCGCCCTCCATGGGGAATTGGCGTGACGATGGTGGAGCGCATATTGATGGAAGAAAAACTCTGGCGCACCCCCTACCTGGCACGCCAAATGTTGGATCACGAGTTCCGGCAAAACCCTCAAGGTTCGAACGCTGGGGGTGCGCGTGAAGATCTCCCCCTACCGATCCACGTCCTAGCTTTGCTAAGATCTTATGGGCTAACTCGACGAACTCGTAACACAAAGGACATAAGATTTATACTGGTTCGGGCTATCGTTGTGGTGTAATACCCTACTCCAATGTGGTGGTGGTGGATTGCCTCTTGGGCTGAGGATGAATAGTACAAGGGGAAGAACAACCTCCTGAGGCGAGGTATTCTTGTGCTAGGCGCACTTGTGGTTACTCTGCTCTCTCTCGATACGATCGATCCCTCCCCCTAGCTATGGTGGTGGCTAGTCCTATTTATAGAGGCCCTGGTCCTCTCCCCAAATATTGAGCAGGAAGGGAGCCAACAACGGCCAATTTGTAAGGGGACAGCTAGTACAGCTTATCCTGACAAAAGTGGTCTTCGCCTGTCAAAGGCTCTGGTGGTGATGCCGTCTTGGGCTCTACGGTGACCTCCGTCTTGCCGTCCTTCTGGTCTTGGTCTCGTTGCACTGATATGGAAACCTTTGCTTGACGCCTCGGTACTCCGCGCCTGCGCCTGCTTCCTTATCACCAAAGAGGAAACAAGCACACTATGTGCGCTGGCGCCCGCCTGGCCTTGGTCGTCATGGCTCACGTCATTGGAACCTCGCGAGGTTTGCCTGGCCTTGAACTCTCTGCCCCTCGTGAGCCAGCCCGGTGAGGCCGCTCCTGAGGAGGTCTTGTGTCGTCCGCCTCGCGAGGCTTGGCCCCTCGCGAGGATCTTGAGTCCTTGCTGGTGAAGATGGGCCGTACGGGCCCGCTTGCAGAGCCACGCCGTGGGCCGCAGGCAGGCAAGTCTGGGGACCCCCATTCCTAGAACACCGACAGTGGTGGAGCTTGCGGTTCTCCGACAGGGCTTCGCCAAGCACTACAGAGGAGGAGGAGGTGTTGGAGGAGGGAGGGGCTGCGCCTGGGGATGGGTGCGACTTCCCTCTCTCTCCCTCACTATATATAAGTGGAAGAGGGAGGAGGAGGCTCCCTAGGGCTTCCCTAGGGGAGGTGCCCCCACCTCTCCAGGTTACGTGAGATGGGACGGGAGGGGCGCCTCGGAAACTCCTTTCGGTCACGCTGGTCGTCACCCGGTACTCCCAGAACAATTCCAGACTCTAACACCCTTCGTCCAATATATCGATCTTCACATACGGACCATTCCGGAGTTCCTCGTCACGTCCGGGATCTCATCCGGGACTCCGAACAACCTTTGGTAACCACATACTATTCCCATTACAACTCTAGCGTCACTGAACCTTAAGTGTGTAGACCCTACGGGTCCAGGAACCATGCAGACATGACCGAGAAACCTCTCCGGCCAATAAGCAATAGCGGGATCTAGATACCCATATTGGCTCCCACATGTTCCACGATGATCTCATTGGATGAACCACGATGTCGGGGATTCAATCAATCCCGTATACAATTCCCTTTGTCCATCGGTATGTTACTTGCCCGAGATTCGATCGTCAGTATCGCCATACCTCGTTCAATCTCGTTACCGGCAAGTCTCTTTACTCATTCGGTAACGCATGATCCTGTGGCTAACTCCTTAGTCACATTGAGCTCATTATGATGATGCATTACCGAGTGGGTCCAGAGATACCTCTCCATCATATGGAGTGACAAATCCCAGTCTCGATTCGTGCCTACCCAACAAACACTTTCGGAGATACCTGTAGTGCACCTTTATACCCACCCAGTAACGTTGTGACGTTTGATACACCCAAAGCATTCCTATAGTATCCGAGAGTTGCACACTCTCATGGTCTAAGGAAATGATACTTGACATTAGAGAAGCTCTAGCAAACGAACTACACGATCTTGTGCTATGCTTAGGATTGGGTCTTGTCCATCACATCATTCTCCTAATGATGTGATCCCGTTATCAACGACATCCAATGCCCATGGTCAGGAAACCACAACCATCTGTTGATGAACGAGCTAGTCAACTAGAGGCTTACTAGGGACATGTTGTGGTCTATGTATTCACACATGTATTACGGTTTCCGGTTAATACAATTATAGCATGAACAATAGATAATTATCATGAACAAGGAAATATAATAATAACCATTTTATTATTGCCTCTAGGGTATATTTCCAACAATGTCCATCTGTTAGACATACAAATTAGTTCTTCTACTAGATATTACAGGAAAAACATATATGCTTTTTTATGAAGTCCAGAAAAAATACCTAGGTCGATGTCTCAAGCTATGGCAAGATATTTGGACAAGCAGATCTAAGTAACAAAATATATGTAAAGCTAATTCAACAAACAAATTTGAGGGCTAAATTATGGCAAGCTGTTTTTGCAGTCAATGAGGCCGAGCACACAGCCATCAAACTATCGAAGGGCATCTTAGCAACAAAGATCGAGTATAAAACAGTGTAGAGCTATTTCACCTAACAGATTGGCTACTAGACCATGGCATTCTATGTCACAATAAATATATGGCAGGATATTTTAGCAACTAATCGGGTTTGGCATGCCATTTCAGCTAAGCAGATTGAGTGCAGAATAGGGCAAGGAAGCTTCTTAAGCAGAGCATATTGACTGTAAACTACTTCGGCAAATAGTGAGATTAACAATGTCTATCAGCTAACATTCAGCGCTACGCTGACATGCACGGGGCCTCAGTCTAGAATGCGCGTACAGTGGGAGAAGCTGACCACTATGCATCTCCACACAAACGTCGCCAGCAGTGGCGGCGCTGACCACCAAGCGTCTCCACAAGAACGTCGCTAGCGGTGGCGGTGCGGCTAGAGGACGGTAGTCTATGAGAGCGTACTGTGGGAGCGAGAGGATCGCCGTGCATCCCCTCGATGAACCGTGGCACCGACGTATCAGCGCAGCAGGGAGGGCGACTTTGGCGGAGTGAATGGAGTGGAGGGGGCCGGGGGGGGGGGGGGGGGGGGGTTGGGGAATATTATTCGCTAGTTGGCCGAAGGGCGGTTGAATTTGGGATTTGGGGGGGATTTTCGCGCGGTGGGCGGGGGGAGTTTGGCGCATGGTTGGTTTCTCCAAGTGCAGTCCCACGTATCAGTGAAGAGGCAAGCCAAAGCGCGTTCCGTTTGCGTGAGCCGTGTGCAGGACCGACCGTGTGTGGGGTGCAATGCGACCGCGACAGGGGTGCTGTGAGTGTACCGCCTTTTTTCCTTTTAAACTTGGTGCTTCACCCCCTAAAAAAACTTGGTGCTTCGCGCGATCCATCGATACTACTACTAGTAATCCGGTAATCCCGACTAAAATGACGCGGCCGGGTCTTTTCCCATGCGATATGCTGGGTGGTTGGCTTAGTTGTTTTTTTAGGACGAGTAATGCTACACCTACGTAATCCTAGTTACATAATTAACGTAATGTGAAACGTGTGAGCTGTTGATTGTTGATTGGGGGGAGGGAGGGGCCCACCACCATGAAAATCAGGGGGAGAGAGATAGGCAATTTACGTTAACCCTTTCGTAGGTTCCCGTATGTGTAGAAAGATGTGAAATGCGTAGACCCTATGTAGAAAGATGTGAAATGTGTAGTGGACGTACTATTGGAGTGCCTAAGATAAATTGTGTATGTAGACCCTATGTGTTTATTTACTTCGCATGTTAGCTTCGTCTCGGGTCAAACCTTCTAAGTTTATACACACAAAAACGAATCATCATTCCATATACTCCTACAATATATCTTACTATTATTGTGAAAGTTCATATACACCGGACGAGATTAATGCAAACACGACAGATTTTCATTACATTTTGAACTTTTATAGTACAGAAAAATAAAAGAAACCCAACCCTAAACCTATTCTTCGGCGGCGACCGACGTCCTCCATCTGCGATCTCCATGTACGGGGGCGGGGTTCAAGACCCATGAAGTGAACGTGTGGTCTCCGACGAGGAAGAGTAGAACACGGGAGACAGACCGGCTAGTTGGCACACCATGCCCTGCTGCCTCCCATGCCCTGCTCATCCTCGAAGGAGTCCCCGACATCGGCGGTGCGGGACGTTGGACGGTGGCAAGTAGGACGCGTGGCTGACGGTGCTCCCGTCGTTGGCCGCCAGCGTGGCCACCGCTTGTGCGGTCGTGTCCGCCTCTGTAAGTGCATCTAGTGCCCCTTAGTGATTTTGGTGTATTGAAGACTTATAGGTTAAGGTACTAATGTGTTTGTGAGTGTACACATGTCTATAAGTCTATGAGGAGTTTGGTATTTACAGAGAAAGTCTACCCCTAAAAAGGAATGTCTTCAACTAAAGACTTTGGCTTTGTGAAGACTTTGAAAGTGAAGAAATTGGTGTGATCCTCTAGACTTGATATTCATGCGAGGAATATGAAGCTTGAAGACTTTTGCTTTCGTAGTTTCATTTTTCTCTTTCTTGAGTCATAGGAAACACCGTACTGTTAAAGGGGGTCGAGGTAAAACTAAGGAAAACTTTCCAAGTGATGCTCATCTCAAAATCCTACACCTACCAATCCTTTCGAGTGAAGCCATTGGAAATCTCATACAGTTCAGTCATTTTCTTTAGTGACAAAGACGAAGATCTTCTGGTCTCTGAGGAATTTGTTCTGACTGGGAGTTAGGAATTTGCCAGTGCGGATTGCCTACAAGTGAGGAACATGATAGCCCTGAGGAATTTGATAGCCAAATATCCGACTGTTGCTGTGCTACGTGTCAACTATCCCAAAATATCTACCCACCTAACGATCATATCATTGAAGGGCATTTATGTCTTATCATGTTGGGCCGCTCCCTAGGCTATAAATAGCTTCCCCTTACAACCACTAGCTGGTTGGCTGCAACGCGAGAAACTGACACTTGTCATTGAGAGCATCCCATCCTCCGAGGACTTTGAGCGAAAATCATCAAGTGAGGAAAACCCAAACCCAACACCTACAAATCCAAAGTGATTGAGCATCACTGAAGAAATTTTTCCTGTGTGGAACAGACGCTTGCTACCTTTGAGGACTATGCATCCTCTAGACGGTTAGGCGTCATGGTCTAGACCATCCAAGAGGAAATTGTGGATCAGCGAGTGACCGAGTCTGTGAAGGTTTGGAAGTCACATGAAGACTTACCACGAGTGATTGGGCGAGGTCTGTGTGACCTTAGCTCAAGGAGAATACGGTGAGGATTGTCTGTCCTCAAGTTTAAATACCTAGCCGCTCCAACCAGATGTATGACTGTCACAGCAGTTGGAACTGGTCTACCAAATCATCGTCTTCACCAAGCTACTGGTTCTATTTCCTCAACCCTTTCAATTCCTCATTCCTGTGTAGAAGTACTTGATCGTTACTGTTTGAAGACTTTGACTAAAGGCTTTCTCAATTTCCTCAATCCTATTTCTTCAGTCAGTTTGTCTTCAGCTTGCTTATCCTGTGTTTATGCTACTTGTACTCTGTGTTTGTTTTCATTTCATCATGATGACTGTGCTACTACTCTGTTATACTTGCACCTGAGTACTTATTCCGCTGCTAAGTAGTTCATTGCTTAGGAATTTCCTCACCCTGAAATTCCTCAGTGATGAATTTGTAAAAATCGCCTATTCATCCCCTCTAGTCGATATAACGCACTTTTAATTGGTATCAGAGCAAGGTACTCCCTTGTTGTGTGTGATTTTGGTTTAACCATCTGGAGTTCTAGTTATGTCAACTTCAGGTATGATCAAGGTCTTTGCTGGATGTCCTACCTTCGATGGGATGGACTACCCCTACTGGAAGAACAAGATGCAAATACATCTTGAGGAAATTGACAACGATCTCTAGTACGTTGTGGAAAATGGCGTTCCCTTTGTCACTCCTACCATCAACATTGCTGATGTGAACAGATTCAAGCAACTCGACTCTCAAGTGAAGAACATCATATGTGGCCATCTGAGCAAAGGGCAGTATGGCAGAGTGAGTGCTTTGGAGACAGCAAAGCTTATCTGGGATAGGCTGTCCAAGGTCAACGAAGGAGTCTCAACTCAGCGTGACTCTCGAGTTGATGTTCTTCGCAATCTCTTCAACCGCTTCAAAAGACTCGACAATGAAAATGTGCAGCAAACCTTCGATTGCCTCACTAACATCTCAGATGAGCTTGGAGCACTTGGTGCCACTGACATCACCGACCATGAGGTGGTGAAGAAATTGTTGAGCTCGCTTGATTCCTCATTTGACACTCTGGCACTTATGATATAAGAACGTGGAGACTACAAGTCACTCGATCCCGCTGATATCCTTGAGAGGCTAAACACTCATGAGTTCCAACTTGCTGAGACGAGAGATCTCTATGGACCAAGCTATGGCAGATCACGCGCTCTAAATGCCAAGGCAGTCTCTGAATCTGAAGGTGAGGATTCTGGTAGCAGCCTTGGTGATCCTGAAGAACTGAGCCAGGAGATAGCAATGCTCGTGAGAAAATTTCAGAAGTTCTCAAGACGTGGTCGCTTTGGTAAATCCTCAAGAGGTGATGGCATGAGATCAGATTCCTCATCCCGTGACTACAAGAAGGGAACTTGCCACAAATTCAAGAAACCCGGTCACTACATCACTGATTGTCCTCAATGGGAGAAGGAATCAAAGAAGAAGAAATATAAGGATTATAGTTCTAATGACTCGAAGAAGAAGAAGAAATATTCAAAATCCTCATCATCAAAATCCTCAAAGTCTTCATCTCACAAGAAGAGCAGCTCCAAAAGGGCTCGGTCATTTATTAGCAAGGGAATTGACTCTGAAGCTGAATCTGAGGAAAATGAGGAAGAGGAGGCATCTGAGGAGTCATACTCTGGTGTGGCGAGCCTAGCCCTTGCTATTGTGTTCGTCAGCAAGTCCATCTTCAACTCTGAGGAAAATGACCTCCCAACACCGCTGATGACGGCGATGATGACTACGCTCCCACCTATTGCTTCATGGCAAAAGGTGCAAAGGTACTCAAATATCCCGCATCTGAATCAAGTGAGGATGAATCTAATGAAAATCTCAAGCCTAGCTACTCCAAACTTGCTAAGATTGTTGTGAAACAACAAAAGGCTTTTGAAAAGGTTCAAAATATGCTAGACAAAAGCAATGACCTGTTGGGTGAAGAAATGGATCGAACTCAAACTCTGACTAATAATCTTTAGAGACTTCAGTCTAAGTTTGATAACCTTCAAAGTCATCGTAACACTCTCTTATCTGATCATGAGAAGCTTTCTTATGAATTCCTTCAAAGAAAACAAGATCTTGAGCAGCTAAGGGTGAGTTATGAAGATCTTCAGAACGAACGCAATTCATTGCTTGCTCAACAGATCAGTTCCGATCGGGTTGAATTCATTCCACCATGTTTGAAATGCATTGAACGTGAAGCTGCTAATTCTTCACCTGAAACATGCTTCTATTGCTGAAAATTCTTCAACTGTCTATGCTATCACAAATTCCTCATCTGAGGATGCTTCTAGTATCACTGACCATGCAGGGCTGAAGGAATTGTATGTGACATGCATGTACAAAAGCCTCAAAGGGCATCAGGATCTTTGTGATGTGCTTAAAAAGCAGATCCTCAATAGAAACCCTAGGAAAGAGGGTATTGCCTTTGAGAGAAAACTCAATGCTGACGGGACCTACTAGAAACCTGAGCTGTATCCCAAAACCTCATGGGTTGCTGCAAAGGGACCTTCAGTGGATCCATCTAATTTATCTGGATTTACATGCGAATCTTCATATTCTTCTGATGAGTCATTTGACTCCAACTATAAACTGTTCAAAAATCAGAATGGTGAAGTATTTGCTAGACATGTTGGCACTAACTATAGGAACATTCCCCATATGAAGAAAATCTGGGTTCCCAAAAGGTGCCTTGAAAGTCTTCAGCTGAATGTCATCATGACACTGTTGGGGATCGTAGCAAAAATTTAAAATTTTCTGCGCATAACCAAGATCAATCTATGGAGTAATCTAGCAACGATGGGAAGGGGAGTGCATCTACATAACCTTGTAGATTGCTAAGAGGAAGCGTTCAAGCGAACGGGGTTGATGGAGTCGTACTCGTCGTGATCCAAATCACCGATGATCCTAGCGCCGAACGGACGACACCTCCGCGTTCAACACACGTACGGAGCGGAGATGTCTCCTCCTTCTTGATCCAGCTAGGGGGAGGGAGAAGTTGAAGGAGATCCAGCAGCACGACGACGTGGTGGTGGAAGTAGCGGGATCCCGGCAGGGCTTCGCCAAGCGCAAGCGGGGAGGAAGAGGTGTCACGGGAGGGAGGGAGGCGCCAGGTCTTAGGGTGCTGCTGCCCTCCCTCCCCTCCACTATATATAGGGGGCCCTGGGGGGGGCGGCTCCTAGAGATCCCATCTAATGGGAGGGGCGGCGGCCTAGGGGGTGGCTTGGCCCCCAAGCCAGGTGGAGGCGTGCCCACCCCTTTAGGGTTTCCAACCCTAGGCGCAAGGGAGGGCCAAGGGGGGCGCACCAGCCCACCAAGGGCTGGTTCCCACGTCACTTCAGCCCATGGGGCCCTCCGGGATAGGTGGCCCCACCCGGTGGACCTCCGGGACCCTTCCGGTGGTCCCGGTACAATACCAGTGACCCCGAAACTCTCCCGGTGGCCGAAACTGGACTTCCTATATATATATATATATATATATATATATATATATATATATATATATATATATATATATATCTTTACCTTCGGACCATTTCGGGACTCCTCATGACGTCCGGGATCTTATCCGGGACTCCGAACAACTTTCGGTTAACCGCATACTAATATCTCTACAACTCTAGCGTCACCGAACCTTAAGTGTGTAGACCCTACGGGTTCGGGAGACACGTAGACATGACAGAGACAACTCTCCAGTCAATAACCAACAGCGGGATCTGGATACCCATGTTGGCTCCCACATGCTCCATGATGATCTCATCAAATGAACCACGATGTCGAGGATTTAATCAATCCCGTATACAATTCCCTTTGTCTACCGGTATAGTACTTGCCCGAGATTCGATTGTCGGTATCCCGATACCTTGTTCAATATCGTTACCGGCAAGTCTCTTTACTCATGACGTAACACATCATCCCGTGATCAACTCCTTGGTCACATTGTGCACATTATGATGATGTCCTATGGAGTGGGCCCAGAGATACCTCTCCGTTTACACGGAGTGACAAATCCCAGTCTCGATTCGTGCCAACCCAACAGACACTTTCGAAGATACCCGTAGTGCACCTTTATAGCCACCCAGTTACGTTGTGACGTTTGGTACACCCAAAGCATTCCTACGTTATCCGGGAGTTGCACAATCTCATGGTCTAAGGAAATGATACTTGACATTAGCAAAGCTTTAGCAGACGAACTATACGATCTTGTGCTAGGCTTAGGATTGGGTCTTGTCCATCACATCATTCTCCTAATGATGTGACCCTGTTATCAATGACAGCCAATCTCCATGGTCAGGAAACCATGACCATCTATTGATCAACGAGCTAGTCAACTAGAGGCTTACTAGGGACATGTTGTGGTCTATGTATTCACACATGTATTATGGTTTCTGGTTAATACAATTATAGCATGAACAATAGACAATTATCATGAACAAGGAAATGCAATAATAGCCATTTTATTATTGCCTCTAGGGCATATTTCCAACAGTCTCCCACTTGCACTAGAGTCAATAATCTAGTTCACATCACTATGTGATTGTAATGAATCCAACACCCATGGGGTATGTTCATATCTTGCTTGTGAGAGAGGTTTATCAGTTAATGAGTCTGAACCTTTCAGATCCATGTGTGCTTTACACATCTCTATGTCATCTTGTAGATGCAGCTACCACGCGCTACTTGGAGCCATTCCAAATAACTGTTCTACTATACGAATCCGGTTTACTACTCAGAGTCATCCGGATTAGTGTCAAAGTTTGCATCGACATAACCCTTTACGATGAACTCTTTTACCACCTCCATAATCGAGAAAATTCGTTAGTCCACTAGTTTCTAAGGATAAGTTCGACCGCTGTCGTGTGATCCACTCCTGGATCACTCTTGTACCCCTTGACTAACTCATGGCAAGGCACACTTCAGGTGCGGTACACAACATAGCATACTGCAGAGCCTATGTCTAAAGCATGGGGGACGACCTTCGTCCTTTCTCTTTCTTCTGCCGTGGTCAGGTCTTGAGTCTTACTCAATACTCACACCTTGTAACACAGCCAAGAACTCCTTCTTTGCTGATCTATTTTGAACTCCTTCAAAATCTTGTCACGGTATGTATTTATTCGAAAGTACTATTAAGCGTTTTGATCTATCCTTATAGATCTTGATGCTCAATGTTCAAGTAGCTTAATCCAGATTTTCCATTGAAAAACACTTTTCAAATAACCCTGCATGCTTTCCAGAAATTCTACATCATTTCTAATCAACAATATGTTAACAACATATACTCATCAAAAATTCTATAGTGCTCCCACTCACTTCTTTGGAAATACAAGTTTCTCATAAACTTTGTATAAACCCAAAATCTTTGATCATCTCATCAAAGCGTACATTCCAATTCCGAGATGCTTACTCCAGTCCTTAGAAGGATTGCTGGAGCTTTTGCATACTTGTTAGCATCTTTCAGGATTGACAAAACCTTCTGGTTGTATCACATACAACCTTTCCTCAAGAAAAACATCGAGGAAACAATGTTTTGACATCCTATCTGCAAGATTTCATAAATAATGCAGCAACTGCTAACATAATTCCAACAGACTCTTAGCATCGCTATGTGTGAGAAAGTATCATCGTAGTCAACTCCTTGAACTTGTCAAGAAACATCTTAACGACAAGTCGAGCTTTTTTAATGGTGACACTCACCATCATTGTCTGTCTTCCTTTTAAAATCCATCTGCACCCAACAGCCTTACGACCACCAAGTGGTTCTTTCAAAGTCTATACTTTCTTTTATACATGGATCCTCTCTCGGATTTTATGGCCTCGAGCCATTCTTTGGAATCTGGGCCCACCATCACTTCTCCATAGCTCGTAGGTTCATTGTTGTCTAGCAACATGACTTCCAAGACAGGATTACGTACCACTCTGAAGTAGTATGCATCCTTGTCGACCTATGAGGTTTGGTAGTGACTTGATCCGAAGTTTCATGATCACTATCATAAGCTTCCACTTCAATTGGTGTAGGTGCCACAGGAACAACTTCCTATGCCCTGCTACACACTAGTTGAAGTGACGGTTCAATAACCTCATCAAGTCTCCACCATCCTCCCACTCAATTATTTCGAGAGAAACTTTTCCTCGAGAAAGGACCCGTTTCTAGAAACAATCACTTTTGCTTCCGGATCTTAAATAGGAGGTATACCGAACTAGTTTTGGGTATTCTATGAAGATGCATTTATCCGCTTTGGGTTCGAGCTTATCAGCTTGAAACTTTTTCACATAAGCATCGCAGCCCCAAACTTTTAAGAAACGACAGCTTAGGTTTCTCTAAACCATAGTTCATACGGTGTCGTCTCAACGGAATTGTGTGGTGCCCTATTTAAAGTGAGTGCGGTTGTCTCTAATGCCTAACCCATAAACGATAGTGGCAATTCGATAAGAGACATCATGGTATGCACCATATCCAATAGGGTGCGGTTGTGATGTTCGGACACACCATCACACTATGGTGGTCCAGGGGGTATTAGTGTGAAACAATTTCCACAATGTCTTAATTGTGTGCCAAACTCATAACTCAGATATTCATCTATATGATCATATCATAGACATTTTATCATCTTGTCACGACGATCTTCAACTTCACTCTGAAATTACTTAAACCTTTCAATAATTCAGACTTGTGTTTCATCAAGTAAATATACTCAGCATCTACTCAAATTATCTGTGAAGTAAGAACATAACGATATCCACTGCGTGCCTCAGCACTCATTGGACTGCACACATCAAAATGTATTACTTCCAACAAGTTGCTTTCTTGTTCCATCTTACTGAAAACGAGGCCTTTCAGTCATCTTGCCCATGTGGTATGATTTGCATGTCTTAAGTGATTCAAAATCAAGTGAGTCCAAACGATCCATCTACATGGAGTTTCTTCATGCACATCTACCAATAGACACGGTTCGCATGTCTCAATCTCTTCAAAAACGAGTGAGTCCAAAGATCCATCAACATGGAGCTTCTTCATGTGTTTTATACCAACATGACTCAAATGGAGTGCCACAAGTACGTGGTACTATCATTAATATCTTATATCTTTTGGCATGAACATGTGTATCACTATGATCGAGATTCAATAAACCATTCATTTTAGGTGCAAGACCATTGAAGGTATTATTCAAATAAACAGAGTAACCATTATTCTCCTTAAATGAATAACCGTGTGGTGATAAACATAATCCAATCATGTCTATGCTCAACGCAAACACCAAATAACAATTATTTCGGTTTAACACCAATCCCGATGGTAGAGGGAGCGTGCGATGTTTGATCACATCAACCTTGGAAACACTTCCAACACATCTCGTCATCTCACCTTTAGCTAGTCTCCGCAGCCTTTTATTTCGAGTTACTAACGCTTAGCAACCGAACCGGTATTTATTACCCTGGTGCTACTAGGAGTACTAGTAAAGTACACGATAATATGACGTATATCCAAAGTACTTCTGTCGATCTTGCCAGCCTTCTCATCTACCAAGTATCTAGGGTAGTTCTTGATTGACCGTTCCCCTGATTACAGAAGCACTTAGTCTCGGGTTTGGGTTCAACCTTGGGTTTCTTCACTAGAGCAGCGACTGATTTGCCGTTTCATGAAGTATCCCTTCTTTCCCTTGCCCTTCTTGAAACTAGTTGATGCTCCTACTTGATTTCTACTTTCGCGGTGTCAAACATCGCGAATTGCTCAAGGATCATCATGTCTATCCCTGATATGTTATAGTTCATCACTAAGCTCTAATAGCTTGGTGGCAGTGACTATGGAGAACTATCACTATCTCATCTTGAAGATTAACTCCCACTCGATTCAAGTGATTGTAGTACTCAGACAATCTGAGCACATGCTCAACGATTGAGCTTTTCTCCCTTAGTTTGCAGGCTTAAGAAACTTGTCAGAGGTCTCATACCTCTTGACGTGGGCACTAGTCTGAAATCCCAATTTCAGTCTTTGGAACATCTCATATGTTCTGCGACGTTTCAAAAACGTTTTTGGTGCCACAATTCTAAACCATTAGTATTACGTACTAAACTATCACGTAGTCATCAAAACGTGTATGTAAGATGTTTCCCAACATCTACAGACGATGCTCAAGGTTCAACACACTGAGCGGTGCATTAAGGACATAACCCTTCTGTGCAGCAATGAGGACAATCCTCAGTTCACGGACCCAGTCCGCATAATTGCTACTGTCAACTCTCAACTAAATTTTCTCTAGGAACATATCTAAAACGGTAGAACCAAAGCGTGAGCTACGACATAATTTGCAAAGACATTTTGAGTATGTTCATGATAATTAAGTTCATCCAATCAAATTATTCAATGAACTCCCACTTAGATAGACATCCCTCTAGTCATCTAAGTGATACATGATCCGAGTCAACTAGGCCGTGTCCGATCATCACGTGAGACAGACTAGTCATCATCGGTGAACATCTTCATGTTGATCGTATCCACTATACGACTCATGTTCGACCTTTCGGTCTTCCGTGTTCCGAGGCCATGTCTGTACATGCTAGGCTCGTCAAGTTAACCTAAGTGTATTGCGTGTGTAAATCTGGCTTACACCCGTTGTATGCGAACGTTAGAACCTATCACACTCAATCATCACGTGGTGCTTCGCAACAACGGACCTTAGCAACGGTGCACAGTTAGGGGGAACACTTTCTTGAAATTATTGTGAGGGATAATCTTATTTATGCTACCGTCGTTCTAAGCAAATAACATGTAAACATGCCAAACATCACATGCAAATCATAAAGTGACATGATAGGGCCAATATCATCTTGCGCCTTTGATCTCCATCTTCGAGGCGCGACATGAACACCATCGTCACCGGCATGACACCATGATCTCCATCATCGTGTCTTCATGAAGTTGCCTCGCCAGCTATTACTTCTACTACTATGGCTAACGGTTAGCAATAAAGTAAAGTAATTACATGGCGTTTTCATTGACACGCATGTCATAAATAAATTAAGACAACTCCTATGGCTCCTGCCGGTTGTCATACTCATCGACATGCAAGTCGTGATTCCTATTACAAGAACATGATCAATCTCATACACCACATATATCATTCATCACATCCTTTTGGCCATATCACATCACATAGCATACCCTGCAAAAACAAGTTAGACGTCCTCTAATTGTTGTTGCATGTTTTACGTGGCTGCTATGGGTTTCTAGCAAGAACGTTTCTTACCTACGCAAAACCACAACGGTGATATGCCAATTGCTATTTACCCTTCATAAGGACCCTTTTCATCGAATCCGATCCGACTAAAGTGGGAGAGACAGACACCCGCCAGCCACCTTATGCATCAAGTGCATGTCAGTCGGTGAAACCTGTCTCACATAAGTGCACGTGTAAGGTCGGTCCGGGCCGCTTCATCCCACAATGTCGCCGAATCAAGATAAGACTAGTAATGGCAAGCAAATTGAACAAATCATCTCCCACAACTACTTTGTGTTCTACTCGTGCATAGAATCTACGCATAAATCTGGCTCTGATACCACTGTTGGGGATCGTAGCAGAAATTTGAAATGTTCTACGCATCACCAAGATCAATCTATGGAGTAATCTAGCAACGAGGGGAAGGGGAGTGCATCTACATACCCTTGTAGATCGCTAAGCGGAAGCGTTCAAGAGAATGGGGTTGATGGAGTCGTACTCGTCGTGATCGAAATCAACGATGATCCTAGCACCCAACGGACGGCACCTCCATGTTCAACACACGTACGGAGTGGAGACATCTCCTCCTTCTTGATCCAGCAAGGGGGAGGAGAAGTTGATGGAGATCCAGCATCACGACGGCGTGGTGGTGGAAGTAGCGGGATCCCGGCAAGGCTTCGCCAAGCGCAAGTGGGGAGGAAGAGGTGTCATGGGAGGGAGGGAGGCGCCAGGGCTTAGGGTGCTGCTACACTCCCTCCCCTCCACTATATATAGGGGCCCTAGGGGGGCTCCGGCCCCTAGAGATCCCATCTAATGGGAGGGGCGGCAGCCTAGGGGGTGGCTTGGCCCCCAAGCCAGGTGGAGGCGCCCCCACCCCTTTAGGGTTTCCAACCCTAGGCGCAAGTGAGGCCCAAGGGGGGCGCACCAGACCACCAGGGGCTGGTTCCCACATCACTTCAGCCCATGGGGCCCTCCGAGATAGGTGGCCCCACCCGGTGGTCCCGGTACAATACCGGTGACCCCGAAACTCTCCCGGTGGCCGAAACTGGACTTCCTATATATATATATATATATCTTTACTTCCGGACCATTCCGGAACTCGTCGTGATGTCCGGGATCTCATCCGGGACTCCGAACAACTTTTGGTTAACCGCATACTAATATCTCTACAACTCTAGCGTCACCGAACCTTAAGTGTGTAGACCCTACGGGCTCGGGAGACACGTAGACATGACAGAGACAACTCTCCGGCCAATAATCAACAGCGGGATCTGGATACCCTTTTTGGCTCCCACATTCTCCATGATGATCTCATCGGATGAACCACGATGTCGAGGATTTAATCAATCCCGTATACAATTCCCTTTGTCTACCGGTATAGTACTTGCCCGAGATTCGATCGTTGGTATCCTGATACCTTGTTCAATCTCGTTACCGGCAAGTCTCTTTACTCGTTCCGTAACACATCATACCGTGATCAACTCCTTGGTCACATTGTGCACATTATGATGATGTCCTACTGAGTGGGCCCAGAGATACCTCTCCCTTTACACGGAGTGACAAATCCCAGTCTCGATTCGTGCCAACCCAACAGACACTTTCGGAGATACCCATAGTGCAAGTTTATAGCCACCCAGTTACGTTGTGATGTTTGGTACACCCAAAGCATTCCTATGGTATCCAGGAGTTGCACAATCTCATGGTCTAAGGAAATGATACTTGACATTAGCAAAGCTTTAGCAGTCGAACTATACGATCTTGTGCTAGGCTTAGGATTGGGTCTTGTCCATCACATCATTCTCCTAATGATGTGATCCCATTATCAATGACATCCAATGTCCATGGTCAAGAAACCATGACCATCTATTGATCAACGAGCTAGTCAACTAGAGGCTTACTAGGGACATGTTGTGGTCTATGTATTCACACATGTATTACGGTTTCCGGTTAATACAATTATAGCATGAACAATAGATAATTAGCATGAACAAGGAAATACAATAATAGGCATTTTATTATTGCCTCGAGGGCATATTTCCAACAGACACCACATGTGAATAATAGGAACCCCAGATCAAATTCTTCATATGGACCAAAGTCCTCATATGGACCAAAGTCCTCACGTGGATCAAATTCTTCATATGGATCCAGATCTTCATATGAACATCATCGTGCTAACACCTCTGTTTCGCAAGGAAGATCTAAGGGTTATGAATATGTCCATTATTCTTCAAATCATTATGTTCATAAGTCCTCAATGAATTTCTCTGCTTATTCATATGATTACTCTAACCCCTCTTGTGTGAAACGGAGTGGACTGGCTTCTATGCCACCTTTCTCCTATGGAGCTTGCAGAATGATGAATCTTTACCACCCCTTCAGATGTGGGTGGTGAAGAAAAAGAACTAATCTCTTATGCAGGGCCAGGTCTCCAAACGAACTTAAACGTCTGAAGAATTTGCTGGAGACCTGAATATGCTTGAAAGGACGCAAGCTAATTATGAAGAAATGGATTTTTATTTCTCACGTCCTTATTCAGCTATATCTGTTCGATTGCTTGATGAATTTGATGTCATGTTCTTCACTGCTGAAGTATATGAGTTCATAAGATGCACTAATTCATCTACAAGATGATCAACCCAAAGCCACTGAGTGGGTCCTCCACAGTGGATGTACAAATCACATGACTGGTGACAGGAACTTATTGATGGACACGACTTTATCTCCATCGCATCTGATGCATATCACCTACACTGACAAAGGCAAAAGCAAGGTATTGGGTCTAGGAAGGTTGCGATCTCAAAGGATTGACACATGGACAAAGTCATGCTTTTCGAGTCCTTAGGGTTCAACCTCATGTCTGTCTCAATGCTTTGTGATCTTGATATGGTTGTTATATTTGGCAAGTATCGTTGTGTTGTGATCATGGAAGCTGACAATTCCAAAGTCTTTGAAGGCTTTAGGAGAGGAGATTTATATATTGTTGATTTCTCTACATGACCACAACCTGCTAAATCTCTACATGCAAAAGCTTCAGAAGGCTGGCTATGGCATCAACGACTTGGTCATGCTGGCATGAGGAACTTGCACACACTCGCGAAGAAGAAGTATGTCATTGGCATTGAGGGTGTCAAATTCCTCAAGGATCATCTGTGTGGAGCTTGTGAAGCTGGAAAGATGACCAAGGCCAAGCATCCCTCAAAGACCATCATGACTACCACTCGTCCATTTGAATTGCTTCACATGGATCTCTTTGGCCCTACTCATTATGCCACATTCACTAATGATGTATCTTTATATGGCTTTGTCATTGTTGATGACTATTCTCGTTACACATGGATGCATATCATCACTTACAAAACTGAAGTGCAGGAAGTCTTCAAACGATTTTTCTCGAGGGCTTCAACTAACTTTGGTGTGAAGATAAAGCACATCAGAAGTGACAACGGGACCGAGTTCAAGAATACTGGTCTTGATGACTATCTTGATGAACTTGGTATTACTCACAAGTTATCTGCTCCTTATACTCCTCAGCGGAATGGCGTAGTGGAGCGCAAGAACGGGACTCTTGTTGAGATGGCTCACACTATGCTTGATGAATACAAGATGCATCCTCGCTTCTGGCCTGAGGCAATTGATACTGTGTGCCACATCATCAACAGGGCATATCTTCACAAATTCTTCAAAAAGAACTCATATGAACTCCTCACTGACAAGAAACCCAATGTGAGTTATTTCAAAGTCTTTAGTGCAAAATGTTGGATTAGAGATCCTCATCACAATTCTAAATTTGCACCAAAAGCACATGAAGGTTTTATGCTTGGTTACGGAAAGGACTCGCACACCTACAGAGTCTTCAACACCTATCACCACAAGGTTGTTGAAACTGTAGATGTGTCGTTCGATGAAACTAACGGCTCGCAAAGAGAGCACCTACCTCCTATGCTAGATGAAATACCACCCGAGGAATCCATTAAGTTCAAGGCCACTGAATATGTCATTCCTACTGAAGAATCTGCTGAAGAAGTCAATCCAGAACGTGAAGAACATCATGTTGGTGCACCTGAGGAAAATGGGTCTAAAGAAAATGCTGAACCCACTCAACGTCGTCAACCTGCTCATCCTCGCATTGCTTATGAAGTGCAGATTGAGAGAATCATCAACGACATCAAAGCACCAGGTCCTCTCACATGCTCAAAAGCTTCACATTTGTCTAACTTTTGTGGGCACTTTGCTTTTGTCTCTATCACAGAGCCCACCAAAGTAGATGAGGCGTTTCTAGAGCCTGAGTGGATTCAAGCGATGCAAGAAGAATTACGTCAATTCGAGCTCAACAATTTTTGGGAACTTGTCAAGCGACCAGACCCACGCATGCACAATATCATTGGCACAAAATGGATCTACCGCAACAAGCAAGAAGAAAATGTCCTTGTGGTGAGGAGTAAGGCACGGCTTGTAGCTCAAGGCTACACACAGGTTGAAGGAATTGATTTCAATGAAACTTTTGCACATGTTGCTAGACTTGAGGCTATTCGCATATTGCTTGCTTATGCTAACCATCATAATATCATCTTATATCAAATGGATGTGAAAAGTGCATTCCTCAATGGTAAGCTTGAGGAAGAAGTATATGTTGCTCAACCCCCAGGTTTTGAAGATCCAAAGCATCCTGACAAAGTCTTCAGACTCAATAAGGCCCTCTATGGCCTCAAGCAGCCCCCTCGGGCATGGTATGACACTTTGAAGGAATTCCTTGTGAAGAAAGGCTTCAAACCCAGTTCACTTGACCCAACTCTTTTCACCAAAGCCTATGATGATGAATTATCTGTGTGCCAAATATATGTTGATGATATTATCTTTGGATGCACTAACCAACTTTACAATGACGAATTTGCCTATATGTCGAGTGAGGAATATCAAATGTCTATGATGGGAGAATTGAAATTCTTCTTAGGTCTTCAAATTTGTCAACACAACAACATCTTCATATCTCAGGAGAAATACCTCAAGGATGTGTTGATGAAATTCAGCATGCAAGATTGCAAAGGCGTCAAAATCCCTAAGCCCAGAAATGGCCATCTATGCACTGATGAAAATGGTATAGACTTTGATCAAAAGGTATACCGCTCCATGATTGGCTCTTTATTGTATCTATGTGCATCTAGGCCAGACACTATGCTTAGTGTTTGCATGTGTGCCCGATTTCAAGCTACATCAAAGGAATCACACCATAAGGCCATGAAGTATATTCTTCGATATCTAGCTCACACACCAACATTTGGATTATGGTATCCCAAGGGCTCGACTTTTGATCTCATTGGATATTTTGACTCTAACTATGCTGGTGATCGTGTGGACCACAAGTCAACATCAGGCACATGTCATTTCCTCAGACGTTCCTTAGTATGTTGGTCCTCGAAGAAGCAGAACTGCGTATCACTCTCTACTACTGAAGCTGAGTACATTGTTGCTGGTCCGTGTTGTGCTCAATTGCTATGGATGAAGCAAACCATCAAGTACTATGGCATCAATGTGAAGAATGTGCCACTCTACTGTGACAATGAGAGTGCCATCAAGATTGCTCATAACCCAGTTCAGCACTCGAAGACAAAGCACATCCAGATTCGTCATCATTTTCTTCGAGATCATGTGTTGAAGGGCGACATCTCTATCGAGCACGTGAAGACTGAAGAACAGCTAGCCGATATCTTCACAAATCCCTTGGATGAGAAGAGATTTAGCAAGTTGCGGTGTGAGATAAATATTTTAGAATCTTTGAATGTTCATTGAAAAGGACACACATCCTAACACTTATGCAAAATTGATGACTTAGATGTGCAACACACGAAGTAATGTTTTTCTTCAATCAATGAAGACTAACCCTCTAAGTGTGAAGAAATGAACGAAGAATTTGATTATCAGAGTCCTACTACAATTGTACGCGGCGTCTGAGGTCATCATTCTTATACGGTGGGTCACGCCACCAACAAAAGTTGAGAAATCTTTAACTTGAGTATTTTTCCAGCTTTGAAATTCCTCAGTTGTTCAAATTCTTCAACTTTGCATAGTCTTCACTCTTTTCGATTGTGTTCTTCATTGGCTATATATATATATATATGAGTTTTAGTCCTCTACAACATTCACTTATTGCTATTTCTTCAAGTTGACTTTTTCTGCTAAGTGAATGTGATTGGACCCTTCCCCCTCTATGCTAAACTCAGCCCAGTTTGTTCACAAATTCTTCATGTGCGTTCTATTTGAAACTCGTTCAAAATCTTCACTGTGTCCTTATTAGCTGAAGAATTTGTGAACGAAACATTAAAATTTTCATATCTCAATTTTCGGCTTTTGCCGCTCAAACCGTTTCACATCCCACGATATGATTATTCTATTCAACCACAATCTCACATGATCTCCAGCTCACTGTACGTGGGTGACACATGTCGCTAGGATGAGAAGGGTCAGGGCACGTTCGTCCAATTTCTTCGGGCGAGTGGTTTTTTCACCTCGGCTATAAATACCCCTCACCCTCCTCAGACTTCATTTACCCCGCTCGACCTCACTCACCTCGCTCGAGCTCTCAGACCTAGCGCCGCTGCTACTTCCATCGTCGCCGGAGGAAGAGCTTCACTGCCTCGACCTCGTCGCCGTCGCACTCGCGTCGGCCGCAAAAATCTTCACTCCACCGCTGCCGTAGTTGTCTTTCGTCGCCGAGTTAGGGCGTGGAAGATCTGAACAGATGAACTTCCCATCTACACTTCTCAGTTCGTCGTGTTCTTCATCAAGGGTAATTAAATATATTTTTACTGCCCTTGTTGATTCTGATGTTTTTCACAAAATCTTCAAAACGTGTTTATTCTTCAACTTCCCCACTAGTTAAACACCTCACATGCATCTTTTCTTGATCTATTTCTCTAAGCAATGTTTTTCTTCAAGATTCCTCAATTGTGTGGATTTTCAATCTATACAACTCTGGAACCTAAGTTAAAGACTACTTAGTGAAATTCCTCAAGACACTCTTGGTCAAATTCCTAAAAAAATTAAAAAAACTTCTGAGAGCACATGTGACCTCTCCAAATTCTTCGCACCTATATTCTGTTCACAGGTACGCATGTCCACTGCTGAATCACTAGGTTCTCATCAACTTAACTAATTTGCAACATCCCTCGAAGAAAACTTGCATACCTCTTCAAGAACTCTGTTGTTCAAATTCTTCAGCTGAAGAAAATGGCTGATGGCAAGAGACCTCAGAAGGGAGGGAAGAGATTGGATGTCAACACATCGTTTGAGATCCCTGATGCCATCTATGCAGGGTACTGCACACTAGCTGAAGAAACAAAGAATGAGCGCAAGGTGCACATACAGAGGATAGAGAGGGGATGGGCATGGGAATGGAGGGAGTACAGATATGTCACTCCTAAGTACATGAAGAAATTCGTGTTACACCCTCCTTGCCCAAGACCTCCGTTGGCACCTGACCAAGTTGCTGATCCCACTAGCCTCAAGTGCAGTGAGGACTATCCTGATGAATGGGGCAAGCGGCAAGCAAAGTTGGCCAAAATGGCCAAGGAAGCAGTGAAGAAATTCAATGAAGATTCTGCTGCTGCCGCTGCTGAGGCGTCTGCTAGCAAGCCTAAAAAGGCTATGCCCAAGAAGCCTGCACACTAGACCAGTTCCTCAGCTGCAATGCCCTCACGGCCAAGCTCGTTAAAGCCCTCACGGAAAATTCCTCAAGCAGCTCCAGTTCCCACTGTTGCAAAAGCTTCAGCTGCTGCTGCAAAGTCCTCAGCACCTGTGCACCTCGCCTCGTGTCAAAGGACTACTGGCATCTCAATTGCTTCAGGAGCCTCTACAAGTTCCTCAGCTCCTCTGCAGTCCTCAACAGGACCAACTTTGCTGAAGACAAAGGCCACTGCTGGACGAGGCACAAGGCCAAGTCCTCACAAGAAGCAGGTCGCCTTCCATGTACTGTCTAGTGAAGACGAAGCCGATGATGAGGAATTAGCAGAAATCATCAGAGACACACAACAACGGGCCGCTAGAGCCAAAGGCACCAATGTGCCTCTTCTGCTGGATCCCAAATTGATCCTGGACTTCATTGATCTCTGGCACAAGGATCCCAACACTCCTATGCCTGATTTCAATCTCACACCTAACCAGAACCACATGCTGACAGCCTTTATAGGCGAAGAAAAATGGAAGTTTGAGAAGGCCAGGAAGCTAAAGAAGGCTTAGTACAAGAAGGAGCATCTTTCGAAGAAGAATGTCAAAATGACAACTGATGAACTTGTGACCATACAAGCTGAGATCAAAGCACTCAGTGATGAATTTGATGTATACCATGCAGATTGGCTGGGAGCCAAGGTCAGATTCGTCAACATGGCGAAGGGATTCACCTCAAATGTTGCAGCCCCAACACAACATGAAATTCCTCAGGCTAAAGCATCTGCTCAGCCTACTGAAGAACATGCGAGCACCGCTGATAAAAACCAGGCTGCTGAAGAAACTCAAAGCACCAGGGCTGATGAAGACATTCCAGCCGCTGAAGAAACTACCAGGGCAACCTCTAGTGTTGCGCCTGAAGAACAAGCTAGTCCTGTTGAAGCATCTGCTACAACGCCTGAAGAGATTGACCAAGCCAGGATAACTGCATCAGTTGTGCCTGAAGAAACCGAACCAATTTCCTCTGCTCCTCCTGCACCAACAACAAGCATCAATCTTCCTTCTGCATCAAAAGCGAAGAAAACCAAGGCTGGCGAGTGAGCTGCTGTGAAGAAAAGGAAAGCATCTGCTTCCTCAGAGTCTTCAGCCCCAAAGAAAGTGAAGACTTTGACAAGCTCCTATGAAAATCCCATAGATGTTGTTCCTCTGTCAAGCATGCCATCAAAGGCGATTGTTCCCTTTGGTGAGGAATATATGATTCCAAATGAATCAGATGAAGAAGATCCTTCTGCTTCTACGTCAGAGCAGTTGGGTGAAGATATTGAAGTGGATAACATCCCTTCAACCCCACTGGTATCCTTGCCCATGCCTCAGTTCACTGTTGAAGAGGCCGGCATTGTAGAAATAGATGAGGAAGATGAAGATGTGGACATTGGGTGTACCACTCTGATTCTGAATGATGACTACTGGGAAAGTCATCACCCCAATTCACCACTATTCACACCTCTGCAACAGATTCCTCAGTCCCCTGTCCAGACTAAAGAAATTCACATGGGCTCTGAAGAACACCAGACATCTCTCCTCACTATACCTGAAGAAGTTCCAGCCACTAGCGTTGATGAAAATGTTGCTATTGAGATAGAGACCAAGGCTGCTGAAGAGATTCCCACTGAAATTCCTCAGCCTGTGGCTCAAGAAACTGTGATTCAAGAGGTTGTGATGGAAACCACTGCAAATCTTCAGTCCAAGCCTCAGAATCCTCACTCCAAGAAGCAGAAGTTCAAAGATGATGACTTCTTTCTTGAGCACATATTCTTCACGAATTATAATCCATATGACTCTACAAGACTCAGACGCAAGCACTTCTAGACAATAAGCCAAATGAATTTCTATTCCTCACCACTGTTCGATAAAGACAAGATCTTTGACCATGAGCAAATTCCTCATGTGGACATGGAGTCGCTGCCCTGCTTCACCCCAGTCCTCAGTGTTCTTCATGATGCTGGGCTGCTCAACCTCTGCACCGACATCTGCGACTGGAATGAAGAATTAATTCTTCAGTTCTATGCCACGTTGCACATCACTGGAAATGTTGAAGACATCAACTCATGGGTATTGGACTGGATGACTGAAAATACTCACTACAAAGCACCGGCCTTTGAATTGCTTCATGCCGTCCCAGTCAGTCCTCCCACTGAAGGTGCAAGGTGCATCTATGATGAACCTGAGCTGTCAAACCATTTGATGCAAGTGCTGATGAAGCCTTCGAAGCCAGGCCAAGCTCCAGGACTCAATTCCTCGTCAAGGAACTGCTCTATGTGCCAAGAACAATATACATGATATTGACCAAAACCCTCAGTCCAATCAAGGGCCACAACTCTAATGATGAAGAAGTTGTTGGCATCATGACGAATCTTCTTTTCAACATCATACATGGTATTCCTATCAACTACCACGATTTCTTCATGAGGACTTTGGCAAATGTTGCTTTGTCACCCTTTGAATTGAAGCTTTACGCTCCCTGGATCATGAGATTCATCAGATCAAGGTCTTCCATTCACTACAAGGCTGATTTGCAAAATCACGTCAGCTACTTGCCCCCAATTGAAGTCCTCAAATGGACTATTTCCTTAGCTGATGAGAAGGGCAAGGATGCTGTTATTGATGAAGGCATTGGTCCATTGGATGGCTAGTTTCGCAAAGCTGCATCCTACTCAACCAATGATGACTCTGCCACTCATCACACTGCCGCAAATGCCTCAAGACAATTTCCTCAAGTCACTGCTCCAAGGGTAATGACTGATCGTGAGCTTCTCCTTAGTCTTCATCAGAAGGTTGATCGCAACCACAAGTGGGTCAAGCGTCTGTTTGGTGCTATTCTTCAGAACATGACAGTCACTCAAAATACTGTGAAGAAGAATCACTACTATCTGCATGATGTCTTTGACCGCACTTGGGCTATTCTGTCTAACCTCTACAGTGCTGAAGATCTTAAGAAAATGGAATTTCAACAGGACTTTGACTGGGCAGAGCCACCTTTGAAGAAATTCAAGAAGGTCAAAGTTCCTCAGCTTGTGGCCAGTTCATATTCTTCATCGCGTGAGACTGATGAGCATGAAGACTTGAATGACACTGTGGTAGGCCCTACTCCAACGGACGACCCCAGCAACGCTGGTGCTCCTCCATCAACTTCGAGATGATATTCTTCAGGGTGTTAGTCCTCATTTTTCATCCCTTTTGATCATTCGATGACAAAGGGGGGATTTGAGTTAGTCTTCAAGCGGGTCTATAGATGGGCGTTTTTTGCTAAGTTACAACTCTTGTTCTTCTGAAGCATTTGTTGGATCAAGTTGTAAACTTAAGTTCGATGGTGGTCTAATACTTTTGCTATGTTCTTCTGCATGCTATTTCCTCATATATGTTAACGCACACATTCTGAATTACTTCAGCCACCATATTTCATCATGCATTTCAAATTCTTCATGTCATACGTCAAATGCATGTATGAATTACAAGATATAGGGGGAGATCTCCATGATTCTATTATACAATGTGCATTTGCTCTTCAAGGAAAATTCCTCACACATGCACATCTTCAGGGGGAGTTCTTCTATATCTTGCAATCAAATTCCTCAATATCAGTATTTACACTTCATATGTTTATCCCCATTGAAAACTTAACCTATATTGTCATCAATCACCAAAAAGGGGGAGATTGTAAGTGCATCTAGTGCCCCTTAGTGATTTTGGTGTATTGAATACTTATAGGTTAAGGGACTAATGTGTTTGTGAGTGTACATAGGTCTATAAGTCTATGAGGAGTTTGATATTTATAGAGAAAGTCAACCCCTAAAAATGAATGTCTTCAACCGAAGACTTTGGCCTTCTGAACACTTTGAAAGTGAAGAAATTGGTGTGATCCTGAAGACTTGATATTCATGCGAGGAATATGAAGCTTGAAGACTTTTTCTTTCGTAGTTTCCTTTTTCTCTTTCTTGAGTCATAGGAAACATCGCATGGTTAAATGGGATCAAGGTAAAACTAAGGAAAACTTTCCAAGTGATGCTCATCTCAAAATCCTACACCTACCAATCCTTTCGAGTGAAGCCATTGTAAATCTCATACAATTCGGTCATTTTCTTCAGTGATAGAGACGAAGATCTTTTGGTCTCTGAGGAATTTGTTCTGACTGAGGAGTTAGGAATTCACTAGTGCGGATTACCTAAAAGTGAGGAACATGACAGCCCTGAGGAATTTGATAGCCAAATTTCTGACCGTTGCTGTGCTACGTGCGAGCTGTCCCAAAATATTTTCCCACCTAACGGTCATATCATTGAAGGGCATTTATGTCTTATCATGTCGGGCTGCTCCCTAGGCTATAAATAGCCACCCCTTACAACCACTAGCTGCTAGGCTGCTCCGCGAGAAACTGACACTTGTCATTGAGAGCATCCCATCCTCCGAGGACTTTGAGTGAAAATCATCAAGTGAGGAAAACCCAAACCCAACACCTACAAACCCAAAGTGATTGAGCATCACTGAAGATATTGTTCCTGTGTGGAACCGATGCTTATTACCTTTGAGGATTGTGCATCCTCCAGACGGTTAAGCGTCATGGTCTAGAGCATCAAAGAGAAAATTGTGGATCGCTGAGTGACCGAGTCTGGGAAGGTTTGGAAGTCACCTAAAGACTTACCACGAGTGATTGGGCGAGGTCTGTGTGACCTTAGCTCAAGGAGAATACAGTGAGTACTGTCTATCCTCGGGTTTAAATACCTAGCCGCTCAAACCAGATGTACAACTGTCACAGCAGTTGGAACTGGTCTACCAAATCATCGCCTTCACCAAGCTACTGGTTCTATTTCCTCAACCCTTTCAATTCCTCATTCCTGTGTGGAAGTACTTGATCGTTATTGTTTGAAGACTTTGACCGAAGACTTTCTCAATTTCCTCGATCCTATTTCTTCAGTCAGTTTTGTCTTCAGCCTGCTTATCTTGTGTTTACACTACTTGTACTCTGTGCTTGTTTTTGTTTCATCATGATGACTATGCTACTACTCTGTTATACTTGCGCCTGAGTACTTATTATGCTGCTAAGTAGTTCGTTGCTTAGGAATTTCCTCACCCTGAAATTCCCCAGTGATGAATTTGTGAAAATCTCCTATTCACCCCCTATAGTCGATATAACACACTTTCGGCGTCCGGCTACGCCACTATTACGTCGCGAGCAACGACTTGAGCAAGGGCGACGACCTCAAGCTTTATCCCCGAAGACATGCTCTCCCGTAGAGCGTTCGCACCCGCGGTCATGGCAGATGTGGTGCCAGGTAGCAGGATGATGCGCTATGGTGTGGAGTTTATCTGGGTGTTGCCACTTGAAGTAGCGCATTCTGGTGAGGCCAAGCGTCCGGTTGCGTCATTAAGTCATCGGAGTTGGTTCCTCGGGCACTAAGCCTCTTAATGATGACATACGGACGGACGGCATGAATGCGGGCAGCTGGCGCCGGCTGGCAATGCACCGCGCGACGGCGAGAGGGACGAGGGTTTTTGGTGTGCCAGGGCAGTCAGCAGCCATCATGGCAACGTTGGAGATGCCCTTTGGTCACATGCGATCGCCACATGTCATTGAAAAAGCAAGACGACCCGGCATGGTCTAAGGTTCTAGGGATGCAGTTGGCCGCGCTACACCACTCCACGGACGCATCGCGATGCACACACACTTCGGCGCCCCATGCCTCCTCGACGAGCCGGGTGTTGATCTGCTGATCGTGCCACAACGCTAACGCCACCCTCAGCACACTGAAGTCAGCCATGTCCAGGAATGATGAGTGTGTCACTCACCGCGGTCGCCGTGTCTAGAGGCGGTGCGGGAGCGGTGCCACGTTGCTTGCCCCCATGACCCACATGAACGGTTGCCGGTGGCGAGGAGGTCGTGTGTCAACTCCTCCATTGGACTAGCCTGCATCACGTCGTCTCATCAGGTGTGCCCCACAGTCGGTTTCCCTGTTTTCCCGGCCGAATTCGAGCGCCAGTCTCCGCGTTGCGCATTAGGCGCAGAACAGGTGGTTTTTGTGCCCTGGTTCAAATGTGGTATAGTACCAAGTTGTTACCCTAGCCCCAAGTGTGGTGGTTTTGAGTATGGTACCACCCTTTTTCTTTTCAACTAGTGAAGCATAACACTTGATTAAGTAGCTGGATGGTGTGCTAATGTAGGTGTCTGACTGTTTGAAGGAATAACTACGGTGTGCCCAGTCCGTGCCCGCATTTAGGGGTCTAACTTACCATGTTCCGGTAGTAGTAACTATACTAGTCCCTGCGTACTCCCTCTGTTTTTATTTACTCCGCATTTTAGCTTTGCTCAGAGTCAAACTTTCTTAGCTTTGACAAAGTTTATAGACACAAATAATAACATATACAATAACAAATCAATACCATTAGATTCATTATTGAATGTACTTTCATATCATATAGATTTGCTATTGTAAATGTTCATATTTTTCTATAATTTTGGTCAAATTTTATGAAGTTTGACTTCAGTCAAACCTAATATGGAGAGTAAATAAAAATAGAGGGAGTATCTTACTCCCTGACCAAGACGGAAGGGAAAACGAGACAACTTATTGTTTATTTGAGCTGTTCAAGTATAATCATGTGGCATTGCTTATTTCTCATTCGTTTGCAACCCTCTTCTCCATCGATCATGTCGCCCTCCGGTTGAGTCCATCCTCCCGCATGCCTCATTTGAACATTCCGTTGAGTATCATTCGCATGTGGGCCTAGACCATGCTTGTATTTCCAATGTCATAATTTTTCCGACATGCATACAAACAAATGGTTCATTTAAAGTTTCACTTTGCCTCCACTACGTGCCGCTTCCTGTCTTAGTTTTGACATCCCATTCGGTTCATGCCCCGACACATCTTGACAAGATCGATTGATGTTTAGACATCAATTGCGTGTCGTGCAATGAGATAAAGGTTTGGTCTGTTTCTATGATAGAAATGACCCACCGGGGGGAGGGGGCTATGGGGGTCAGAGGGAGTATATTGTAAGTTCATAAGCGAAACGAACATATTGTACCCACCCTAGTCCTCTTTCAATCGATCTCCAGACCCCGAGATGAAACCGAGAGAGAAAGAGTGGGTGCATGTGTGATACCTAAGGCGGATTCAAAATTTTGAACCGGTGATCATAGCATCCGCAAATCATATATAAAGGGTATTCAATGTTCGTCCCGCTTTTGAACGTACAATATACTCCCTCTGATCCTTTCTAGTTTACATATAAGTATTATGTGTAGTCAAAGTATCTCTTCTTTGATCAAACTTACAGAAAAAAGTATCAACATTCAATAATGCCCGATCAATATTGTTAGATTCGTACATACTCCTAGATTTGTATTCAAACAGAGATGGTTTCCAATTTGTTTTCAAACACGTGAATGTGCTTGTTCTCGCGCATGCTCTTCCTACTAGGATTTCGCCACGTATAGCCAGTCCACTAGTAACTTTTGAAGCTCCCTGTCCAATAGTACTAGTGGAGTACTGACAACATTTGTAGTAGAGTATGCACTGCTCATAGTACTCCCTCCTTCCATTTATATAGGGCCTAGGAGCAAGTCTAATAAGGCCTAGTTAGCAGGCTATAAGACTTGCCATGTCATTAAAATCCTACTTGGAGGAGTGAGAAGAGATGAGAGAGAGTGAAGCGGGCTCTTATTCTACAGCCTGGCTATAACACATAGATCAAGAAAAAATAGTATGCATCCAACTCTCTTCCAATCATATACCTTGCTCATGCAAATATTAAATGCTTAGAGCCAACCTAATAGCCATTCTAAGAGCCAACCTATTACTTATATGAGTATTTTTTATGATGGCTCTAAGTGAGGTGGCATCTCTTTATAGCCAACAGTGGGCTACATTATTAACCATGCTCTAATGTGTTTTTCATAACCGCCTTTGACTATTGACAAGATTAATAGTACATGAGATGTATAATGTGAAAATTATATCATTGGAAGCTCCTTACACATACGAATTTGACCGTATGCTTTGTGTAAGTTGCATGTCATATACTATTACTCTAACATTTGCTCAAAGTTCGCCTCGAAAAACGCATTAGGCCCTGTATAGATGGAAGGAGGGAGTAGTAGTGGAAGTGGATCCTCTGACATAGGTATCCCTACCTTACCCTGCCTTTTGGTCACTGACTGGCGGGCCCCATGCTTGCTAGGCCCCGCATGTCAGTTACTCAATGGGTTCGGACACGTCAGGGGATCCTCATCCGTAGTATACCCCTTTGTTTTTATTTACTCCACGGGAGTAGTAGTGTAAATGACGCGGGCGGGGGAGGGGAAGGGATGTCGGTTTGCTCTCAACTACGGTCCCACAAGCGAGCGAAAATGCAAGACGAAGCGTGTTCCATTCGATGAGTGGCCTGGAGGGTCCAGCGTGCCGGGGTGCAATGCGAACGTGACAAGAGCGATGTACAGTCAAAACCGATTGACCGGTCGTCACCGGAACCACTATTCACACCAAAACCTTCGCTGCTTGGCCTACGCCAGCCACTGCCCCAAAACCACACCTCCTTTCCAAGCCATTCCCCCACCTTTCGATCCCCTAGCCTGCGTCAAGCATCCCCTAGTTCACCAGAAAGCCATGGTGCGCCGCAAGATCACGTACTACAAGATGCTGACACCGAAGCGCCGCGCAGAAATCATGGCGGTGGTCGGTGCCACAGACCTTCGTTCCCAAACTCGCTTTGCGGCGGGCCAATCCCCGAGTTCTCTAGAGCCAAGCTCCAAGGAGGAGGAAGCCGATCCAATGTTCATGGCGGAGGTCGCGGCGCAGAAGGCCCCCAATATGTATGAGACGATGGACGTCGACTTCATGCCGGTGTCCGGGTCCCCCATGGTGCGGGCGGACCAGCGGTTCAACCTGGCGATACTAAAGGAGGAGCAGGAGGCGGAGGCTCAACTCAACGCGGAGCACGCACATGCCGCTGCCATTGAGGCTCTCCTACAAGCGGAACCGGATGTCGTGGATGTGAACCGGGCGGCGGAGGCTCAACTTGACGCGGAGTGCGCGGATGCCGCTGCCATCGAGGCCCTCCTGCAGGCGGAAGTGGACATCTTGGACTTGAACCGGGCAGCGGAGGCTCAACTCGACGCGGAGCGCTCGGATGCCGCTGCCATCGAGGCCCTCCTGTAGGCGGAACCGGATGTCAACCGGGCGTTGGAGGCTCAACTCGACGCGGAGCACGCAGATGCCGCTGCCATCGAGGCCCTCCTGGAGACGGAACCGGACATCCTGGACTTGAAACGGGCAGTGCTCTCATCTGTGCAGAGTGCCCGCACGCTCCGCGTGAACAAGTAGCTAGAGGTCGAGGACAAGCATGGTGCGGAGACACACGTCGGTAGCTCTGGCTGGTTCGCACCGGCAGCCAAAGACGACGAGGTCATCTCGTTCCGGGAGCAGTGATAGTTTTTCTTTATGTTGTTGTTTTAGGGATCTTTTGTTATATAAAAACATATATTTATGCAAGTCGTCTGACTTTGATCATTTGGGTTAGTCGACCATTTCAGGCGGTTGGATGAATATCCTACGTCTCCTAACCCTTCTTCCTCATGTCTTCTTCTTCCCCAACAGACCACCGCACGGGCCATACGAATCTTCCCCAACACGCGGTTGGATAAACATACTGTATGAACGAAAATTATGTGTCAGCGGTAGGATGGCTAAGTTTGGTTTGATGGCATGCGGTAGCACATGCCAGTGAGGGTGTGTTCCCTTGGTTGAGTTTGCGGCGTGCATGAGCGACTGTGTGAGGGTGCGGTGCGCCCACGATAGTCGTGCGCAAGTGTACCTCCTTTTCATTTTGAATACTTTAGGCAAGCTTGGAAAAAATGTGTGGCAAAGTATGGCAATGCAAGGCCTAGACCCAAACAGGATACAAGTACGTACTACGTAGGAGTAACTTGTGTTAAAAAAGAAAGTTGGGGTTTTGCTTCGCGGAATTGATCGATACAAATCCTTGTTTGACATGTCAATTAATGCATATTTTTTTCTCCAACGCCCAAAGAGCTAACCATCTTACTCCTCATCGCTTGATTAATGCAGCGCCATGCAAACCAACCTTCTCACTTCCGCTTGCATGCAAGGGTATATTAATGTCCTTGGTTGCTATTACGAGGAAAACCCCATCAATTTTTCCTCGATTAGTGTTAGTGGCCTTCTGCAAATTGTAATTTTGATATACTGGCCTTGTGTACAAAAAAATGGAGGTAGTAACTATTTGACTTCCTTCCCCCTTGCGGTGACCTCGACGATATCTCGAACGTTGTGGTTTGGCGAAGTGCGTTCGACGAAGAACACCATTGAGGGAGACCACGATAAGTCGTTCACAAGTGCCGCCTGCAAGCCGAGACAACCGCCTTATTTCAATCCAGGAAGTCTGTTGAACCAAAGGACGCGTAAATGTACTAGTACTTCACAATAGCATCGTCCGTCCAACTTAGTGTGGTGAGGTGGTTTCTCGAAGAAGATGATGGAGAAGCGGAGTCAGCGAATAGTGAAATGATGGTTGCTTCGTCTGTGCTTTGTGATTTGACGCCTCACTGCTTTGTGATTTGTGATAGAAGGGACAGGGGAGTAGACTCTATGCTCTATACTGTACATGCATCCAAGCACAGGAGAAAGAGGGGAGACGTTGCATTTTTCTATTCCTTTAATCAATCAATTATGGAGCTTCAGTTCCATCTTTTTGGCTTTGGCAGCGCCATCCACAATGGTTCCCATCAATGCCAAAAGCTATTTTCACATTTTGCTACACACTGTGGATGCCCTTAACCCTACCACTTGGTTTTGCTCCTGTGTGCTATCTATACAAATCTCAATTATATTGATCTAAAAAATTATAGTATCAAGATTAGTAAAAAGGAGGTGATTTTGCCGCGCGGATGGCGGGGGAGGTTTCTTATTTTAAGAGGATGTTGGCCTGGCGGTTTGCTAACATGCGGTCCCACGTGTCAGTGCTTTACCAAGCTGATCCGCGTCCCACATGAGGCAGAACAACGGCAGAAACAACACATAGTTAACTTGAAGAAGATGAGGGAGAAGCGGATTCAGCAATGAGTGAAATGATGGTTGATTCATACCTCCAACTTCATTTTTACTAGCATTATTATTACTTCGTCCCTCCAACTTAACTGCGGGAAAGATGTACCTTTGTGATTTGATGCCTCATTGCTCATTACTACGCAGGCGCCATGACTGAGGTGCTTCAGCCCTGCTGCTCTGCACTATATTTCGGTATGGCACGTGGACCCGGTAGCTTGATGTCCCACATGTCGGCGAAAGGGACTAGAACATTTATGAAAGCGAGCGCTCCACTTTTACGATGGTGGAGTACACGACATGGCGGCCTAGTGAACTGTTACTTGTACTGTAGTACTACTATAGTTTTGTTGTTTCGCACGATCCATCGATACAAACCCGATTAAACAGGAAAGGGCGGGATTTTCCCCGCGCGGTAGATGATACCGGCCATACATTTCAAAGGAAATTTTGATGTATGCAAACTGAATAATTAAGTAACAATATGAGATCTAGTAAATAAAAACACATATGATTTATTGTGTTAGAGCATGGTTAATAGTACAGCCAGCTGCTGGCTATATGATCTTGCCATGTTATCTATAGTCAACCTTATAGCCTGCAAGTATAATAGTTGCATATAAATATGTACTACTTTGTTGATACATGGCCCACCTTTTTCTCTCACAAAGTGTCTAGGAGTGCGTGCTACAACCTACTGTTAATTAGTAGCCTGCTTCTCTTCTCTCTCCGCCAACTCACCAAAAATATAATGTTTAAAGCCTTACAACCCGCCTACGTCATCCTATTATACTTGCTCTTAGAGTGTAGTAGTAGTGCTGCATTACATAGTTGTTGGATGTAACATGCGAGAACGTGTAGAGATGTAGTTTTGGATGGCCTACAGAGAGAAAAGCATAATATGGTCACCGGACTTCATAATACGCTCATTATGGTCACTATATACGTTTTGTGGTGATTATACGGTCAATTGCTCACCGTTCAGCATTGGATTGCACTCTGTTGGCCAGCCAAATAGTCCGCATGGCACTATGTTGACTAGTTAAATTGACCACGTTCCTTGTGGGTCCCACCTGTCAGTTCGCATAGGAAAAAAGGTTAGATAAACACAAATTTACGCATGCATGACAAGACTCCAACCCATGCACAGGAACCACCTGGTTGTGTATGTGTCTGTCAGGGCCTAATGTGTGCACTTGCATGTGTAGGTTGAGCACTTGAGCGTGAGAGTGTGTGTTGGTCGTGTGGTGTGTGCATGCATGCGTGTGAGTGTTGCGTGCGTGCGTGGTTGCGTGCGTACATGTGAGTGTTGCGTGCGTGCGTAGCTGCATGTGTTCATGTGAGTGTTGCATGCATGTAGTTCGTGTGCATGCATGCGTGTGTGTATAATCACCACACCAGCTCATGTGTGTTAAAACAGACGGCTTAGCATACCAATACAAGGCCACCTTGTCCGCTCCCACGGTCATGACTTTGAAGCACCGTCCAATATTTTTTATCGTTTGTTCTCATTCTTACTAGCAAGATGCCCGTGCGTTGCATGTAACATCAAGATGCATTTGTATGAGTAGTTTATCTTGTGTGAGAAAATGATGAACGAGGGAAGGCCTTATTTGCAAATGTGGAGAAGTGTGCGGGTACCTTTTTGTAAAATTGCCATAGTTTCCTTCCTATCCGTCAGATATAAATCGGACGGCCTATATTGCAGGATGGCAGGCACACCATCATCACCAACTCTGTTTTTTATAAGCGTGTAGAGTAGATACACGCCGACAGGTGGGCCCAATGGTAGTAAGATAATGTGATGCAACACTAGAGGTGCCACATGGAGCATTTAACTGGTCAACTAGTCATGTCTTGAGCAAATACAGAGCTGTATGATGAGCCCGTGACTGTATAATAACCACAAAACGTAAATGGTGAACGTAATGAGTGGATTCTGAAGTCCAATGTATGTATTGTGCTTTCGCTTCAAATACAATGACCGTCACTATATATATCGCGAGAGAAAGATGAAACATGCGTGAATGTGTTGGGGCGTACTTTCAGAGGACCTGGAGATAGTTTGTGTGCGTACGTGGCATAGAGGGGGTGTATGCGATGGAGAGAGATGCTCCTTGTTTCTCTTTATTATGACTAACTTTATGTATAGTATAAACATATAAAAATTCATAGTGCGGAATAAATATCATTGCGAGCACCATGCAATGCAAATAACGTTCATACTCCTCCATATAACTTTGTAATGTTGTATATAAGTAGAAATTCTAAAATAATTTTTTGGCCACACTTTATTCAAAAGGAATGTTGTATGTGAAATAAACATGAAGAGATGGCTTTTTAGATCAATGGGGTACGTGATGTAATATGTGTGAATGTGTAGTTGATGTATTTGGCAGGGCCTAGAGAGGTATGTGTGTGTATTATGTATTCGAGAGAGGTATGGATAGAGGGGCCGGGGGGACGTTGGAGAGATAGCACGAGAAGTGAGTGAGGTCTAGAGAGAGACAAATATGATGTCATGACGAGAGATGCCCTTGAGTGTCTATATGCAAGGGGGAGGGGATATAGGCACGAGGAGATTTTTTTTTGGTATCTGTGTTGGTATGTGTGGGTGTGAGAAGATAACCAGACCTGGGGGCGGAGGGTGTGCCACTGCGTGAGGTCTGATGGGCTAAGGTGAGGCCCTTGGTTCGGTTCCATCCTGCGCCACATTGGTCGACCCGTGACGCATTTAGGGAGACCCATGGAGGACTAGTCATACAAGACAAAGAGAGCAGAGTCGTGAAGGACTCTGTGTCCACTGACAAAGCCGGTTAGGATTTGTAACCCTAGGTCCTCGGACTAATGCAACCCCTTATCTCTGATAGTACTTGTAAGTGCATCTAGTGCCCCTTAGTGATTTGGTGTATTGAAGACTTATAGGTTAAGGGACTAATGTGTTTGTGAATTTACACAGGTCTATAAGTCTATGAGGAGTTTGATATTTACAAAGAAAGTTGACCCCTAAAAATTAATGTCTTCAACTGAAGACTTTGGATTTCTGAAGACTTTCTGAAGACTTTGAAAGTGAAGAAATTGGTATGACCATGAAGACTTGATACTCATGTGAGGAATATGAAGCGTGAAGACTTGATACTCATGTGAGGAATATGAAGCGTGAAGACTTTTGTTTTCGTAGTTTCATTTTCTCTTTCTTGAGTCATAGGAAACATCATACTGTTAAAGGGGGTCGAGGAAAAACCAAGGAAAAATTTCCACGTGATGCTCAACTCAAAATCCTACACCTACCAATCCCTTCGAGTGAAGCCGTTGGAAATCTCATACAGTTCAGTCAAGCTCTTCAATGACAGAGACGAAGTTCTTCTGGTCTCTGAGGAATTTGTCCTGACTGAGGAGTTAGGAATTTGCTAGTGCGGATTGCCTACAAGTGAGGAACATGATAGCCCTGAGGAATTTGAACCTCAAATTTCCGACTGCTGCTGTGCTATGCGCCAGCTGTCCCAAAATATCTTATCCACCTAACGGTCATATCATTGAAGGGAATTTATGCCTTATCATGTCAGGCTGCTCCCTAGGCTATAAATAGCCGCCCCCTACAACCACTAGCTGGTTGGCTGCTCCGCGAGAAACTGACACTTGTCATTGAGAGCATCCCATCCTCCAGGACTTTGAGCGAGAATCATCAAGTGAGGAAAACCCAAACCCAAACACCTACAAACCCAAAGTGATTGAGCATCACTAAAGATATTGTTCCTATGTGGAACTGACGCTTGTTACCTTTGAGGACTGTGCATCCTCCAGACGGTTAGGCGTCATGGTCTAGAGCATCCAAGAGGAAACTGTGGATCACCGAGTGACCAAGTCTGTGAAGGTTTGGAGGTCACCTAAAGACTTACCACGAGTGATTGGACGGGGTCTGTGTGACCTTAATTCAAGGAGAATACGGTGAGGACTATGTGTTCGGGACTGTGTGTCCTCAGGTTTAAATATCTAGCTGCTCCAACCAGATGTACGACTGTCACAGCAGGTGGAACTGGTCTACCAAATCATTGTCTTCACCGAGCTAACTGATTCTATTTCCTCAACCCTTTCATTTCCTCATAACTGTGTTGTGATCTTGTTCATATCTGTTTGAAGGCTTTGACTGAAGACTTTCTCAATTTCCTTAGTTCAATTTCTTTAGTCTGTTTGTCTTCACCCTGTTTTATCCTGTGCTTACGCTTTCTGTACTCTGTGTTTGTTTTCATTTCATCATGATGTCCATGCTTATGTTATGTCATGTCTGCATCTGAGTACTTATTCTTCTGCAAGTAGTTCTTTGCTTAGGAATTTCCTCACCCTGAAATTCCTCGGTGAAGGATTCATAAAAATCGCCTATTCACCCCCCTCTAGTTGACTTAACGCACTTTCAATTGGTAACAGAGCAAGGTACTCCCTTGTTCTGTGTGATTTTGGTTTTACCGCCTGGAGTTTTAGTTACCTCGACCATGGGAATGAAGACAGTAACATGCCCCATCTTTGACAGTCATGATTATCCCAAGTGGAAGGCCATGATGAAGAAGCGCCTCATGGCGATGAACATCGAAATGTGGACCGTCACTGAGATTGGGCTTACCGATCTCTGCAAGATGGCGGAGGCTGATGATATTTACAAGTACATTCTACTTAACCTCACGGCGAAGGACATCATCTGCTCCGGCTTATCTCAAAATCAGTTTAGGAACATTATGCATCTCAGCCATGCGAAGCTCATTTGGGACCGTCTATCTGAGGTCTATGAAGGTTATCGAACTCATCATGATCCCTGGTTTGGGGATTTCATAGAATCGCACACGGCTATGACTTTCAATCCGGAATCATCATCCTCTTCACCATGCCTTATGGCAAAAGGTGCCAAGGTAACTGAATGCTACCTATCTGAGTCCAGTGATGATGTCTGGTGATGAATTTGGACCCAGCTATACCAAACTTGCTTCCCTTGCCACTAAACAACAAAGAGCTTTGGAAAAAAATTCAAAACATGCTGGATGAGAGTGATGATATGTTGGGTGAAGAAATGGATCATTCGAAAGCTTTAGCTGAAAGTCTTCAAAGACTTCATTCCATGTTTGATAACCTTCAGAGTCATCATAACACTCTCTTATCTGATCATGAGAAGCTTTCTTATGAATTTTTTCAAAGAAAGCAAGATCTTGAGAAGCTAAGGGTGAGTTATGAAGATCTTCAGAAGAAGCATGATTCATTACTTGCTCAACAAATCAGTGCTGCTCAGGAAGAATTTAATCCTCCATGTTTGAAGTGCATTGAACATGAATCTGCTAATTCTTCACCTGAAAGTTCAAATGCTTCTATTGCTGCAAATTCTTCAACTGTCTCTGCAATCACTAATTCCTCATCTGAGGATGCTGCTAGTATCACTGACCATGCAGGGCTGAAGGAATTGTATGTGACAGGCATGTACAAAAGCCTCAAAGGGCATCAGGCACTTGGTGATGTGCTTAAAAAGAAGATCCTCAACAGGAACCCTAGGAAAGAGGGTATTGCCTTTGAGAGGAAACTCAATGCTGATGGGACCTGCTAGAAGCCTGAGCAGTATCCCAAAATCTCATGGGTTGCTGCAAAGGGACCTTCAGTGGATCCATCTACTTTATCTGGCTTTACATGTGAATCTTCCTATTCTTCTGATGAGTCATTTGACTCCAACTATAAGCTATTCAAAAATCAGAATGGTGAAGTATTTGCTAGATATATTGGAACTAACTACAGGAACGGTCCTCGTAATCAGGAAAATCTGGGTTCCCAAAAGGTGCCTTGAAAGTCTTCAAGTGAATGTCATCCTGAAACCACCTATGAAGAATAGGAACCCTAGATCAAATTCTTCATATGGACCTCATTCCTCATATGGATCAAAGTCCTCATATGAACATCATTGTGCTAACAGTTCTGCTTCACAGGGAAAGACTAAGGGTTATGAATATGTGCAGTATTCCTCAGATCATTATGTTCATAAGTCCTCGAAGAATTTCTCTACATATTCATATGCTTACCCTAACCCCTCTTATGTGAAACGAAGTGGATTGGAATCTATGCCACCTTTCTCTTATGGAGCTCGCAGAATGATGAACTCTTTGCCACCCCTCCAGATGTGGGTGGTGAAGAAAAAGAAGTAATCTCTTATGCAGGGTCAGGTCTCCAGACAAACTTAAATGTCTGAAGAATTTGCTGGAGACCTGAAAATGCTTGAAAGGACGCAAGCTAATCATGAAAAAATGAATGTTCATTTCTCACGTCCTCATACTACTTTACCTGTTCTATCATTTGATGAAATTGATCTAATGAAACTGATGTCATATTCTTCACTGATGAAGTATATGAGTTCGTAAGATGCACAAATTCATCTGCAGGATGTTCAACCCAAAGCCACTGAGTGGGTCCTCGACAGTGGGTATACAAATCACATGACTGGTGACAGGAGCTTATTGATGGACACTGCTTTATCTCCATCGCATCTGAAGCATACCACCTACGCTGACAAAGGCAAAAGAAAGGTATTGGGTCTAGGTAAGGTTGCAATCTCAAAGGATTGACACATGGACAAAGTCATGCTTGTCGAGTCCTTAGGGTTCAACCTCATGTATGTCTCAATGCTTTGTGATCTTGATATGGTTGTTGCCTTTGGCAAGTATCGTTGTGTTGTGATCATGGAAGCTGACAATTCCAAAGACTTCGAAGGATTTAGGAGAGGAGATTTGTATATTGTTGATTTCTCTACATGACCACAACCTGCTACATGTCTACTTGCAAAAGCTTCAGAAGGCTGGCTATGGCATCGATGACTTGGTCATGCTGGCATGAGGAACTTGCACACGCTCGTGAAGAAGAAGCATGTCATAGGCATCGAGGGTGTCAAATTCCTCAAGGACCATTTGTGTGGAGCTTGTGAAGCTAGAAAGATGACCAAGGCCAAGCATCCCTCAAAGACAATCATGACTACCAATCGTCCATTTGAATTGCTTCACATGGATCTCTTTGGCCCTACTCATTATGCCACATTTACCAATGGTGCATCTCTATATGGCTTTGTCATTTTTGATGACTATTCTCATTATACATGGGTGCATATTATCACTTACAAAACTGAAGTGCAGGAAGTCTTCAAACGATTTTCCGCGAGGGCTTCAACCAACTTTGGTGTGAAGATCAAGCACATCAGAAGTGACAATGGAACCGAGTTCAAGAATACTGGTCTTGATGATTATCTTGATGAACTTGGTATTACTCATGAGTTATCTGCTCCTTATACTCCTCAGCAGAATGGCATCGTGGAGCACAAGAACAAGACTCTTGTTGAGATGGCTCACACTATGCTTGATGAGTACAAGACGCCTCCTCGCTTCTGGCCTGAGGCAATTGATACTACGTGCCACATCATCAACAGGGTATATCTTCACAACTTCTTCAGAAAGACCTCATATGAACTCCTCACTAACACAATATGAGTTATTTCAAAGTCTTCGGTGCTAAATGTTGGATTAGAGATCCTCATCACAATTCTAAATTTGCACCGAAAGCACATTAAGGTTTTATGCTTGGTTGTGGAAAGGACTCGCACACCTACAGAGTCTTCAACACCTATCACCACAAGGTTGTTGAAACTGTAGATGTGCGGTTCGATGAAACTAATGGCTTGCAAAGAGAGAATCTACCTCATGTGTTAGATGAAATACCACCTAAGGAATCCATTAAGTTCAAGGCAACTGAGGATGTCATTCCTACCGAAGAATCTGCTAAAGAAGTCATTCCAGAATGTGAAGAACATCATGCTGGTGCACCTGAAGAAAATGGCTCTGAAGAAAATGCTGAGCAAATTCTTCATCGTCAACCAGCTCATCCTCGCGTTGCTAATGAAGTACAGATTGAGAGAATCATCAATGACATCAAGGCACCAGGTCCTCTCACACGCTCAAAAGCTTCACATTTGTCTAACTTTTGTGGGCACTTTGCCTTCGTCTCTATCACAGAGCCCACTAAGGTAGATGAAGCATTTCTGGAGCCTGAGTGGATTCAAGCGATGCAAGAGGAATTACATCAGTTCAAGCTCAAAAATGTGTGGGAACTTGTCAAGTGACCAAATCCTCGCAAGCACAATATCATCAGCACCAAATGGATCTACCGCAACAAGCAATATGAAAATGGCCTTGTGGTGAGGAATAAGGCACGGCTTGTAGCTCATGGCTACACACAGGTTGAAGGAATTGATTTTGATGAAACTTTTGCACCTCTTGATAGACTTGAAGCTATTCACATATTACTTGCTTATGCTAACCATCATAATATCATCTTATATCAAATGGATGTTAAAATTGCATTCCTTGATGGTAAGCTTGAGGAAGAAGTATATGTTGCTCAACCCCCAGGTTTTGAGGATCCAAAGTATCCTGACAAAGTCTTCAGACTCAATAAGTCCCTCTATGGCCTCAAGTATGCCCCTCGGGCGTGGTATGATACTTTGAAGGAATTCCTCATGAAGAAAGGCTTCAAACCCGGTTCACTTGACCCAACTCTTTTCACCAAAGCTTATGATGATGAATTATTTGTGTGCCTAATATATGTTGATGATATCATTTTTGGCTATACTGACCAACGTTACAGTGATGAATTTGCCTATATGATGAGTGAAGAATATTAGATGTCTATGATGGGAGAATTGAAATTCTTCTTAGGTCTTCAAATTCGTCAACAACGAAACAACATCTTCATATCTCAGGAGAAATACCTCAAGGATGTATTGAGGAATTTCGGAATGCAAGATTGCAAAGGCGTAAAAATCCCTATGCCCACAAATGGCCATCTATGCACTGATGAAAATGGTATTGACTTTGATCAAAAGTTATACCGCTCCATGATTGGCTCTTTATTGTATTTATGTGCATCTAGGCCAGATATTATTCTCAATGTTTGCATGTGTGCCCGCATTCAAGCTACACCAAAGGAATCACACCATAAGGCTATGAAGCATATTATTCAATATCTAGCTCACACTCCAACACTTGGATTATGGTATCCTAAGGGCTCGGCTTTTGATCTCATTGGATATTCAGACTCTGACTATGCTGGTGATCATGTGGACCACAAGTTAACATCAGGTACATGCCATTTCCTCGGATGATCCTTGGTCTGTTGGTCTTCGAAGAAATAGAACTGTGTATCACTTTCTACTGCTGAAACTGAGTACATTGCTGCTGGTTCGTGTTGTGCTCAATTGCTATGGATGAAGCAAACTCTCAAGGACTACGACATCAATGTGAAGAATGTGCCACTCTCTTGTGACAATGAGAGTGCCATCAAGATTTATCATAACTCTGCTCAGCACTCAAAGACAAAAGACATTCAGATTCGTCATCATTTTCTTTGTGATCATGTGTTGAAGGGCGACATCTCCATCGAGCATGTGAAGACTGAAGAACAGCTTGCCGATATCTTCACAGAGCCCTTGGATGAGAAGAGATTTAGCAAGTTGCGGTGTTAGCTAAATATCTTAGAATCTTCGAATGTCCTTTGAAAAGGACACACATCCTAACACTTATGCAAAATTGATGAGTTAGATGTGCAACACACGAAGTAACGTTTTTCTTCAATCAATGAAGACTAACCCTCTAAGTGTGAAAAAATTAACGAAGAATTTGATTCTTAGAGCCCTAAGACAATTGTACGCGGCGCCTGAAATCATCATTCTTATACGGTGGGTCACGCCACCAACAAAAGTTGAAAATCTTCAATTTGAGTATTTATTGATCTTGAAATTCCTTAGTTGTTTGATTTCTTCAACATTGCAATGTCTTCACTCTCTCCGTCATTTTTCTCCATTGACTATACATACATACATACATACACACACACACACACACACACACACACACACACACACACACACACACACACACATATATATATATATATATATATATGAGTTTATGTCCTCTACATCATTCACTTATTGCTATTTCTTCAAGTTGCTATTTTCTGCTAAGTGAATGTGATCGGACCCTTCCCCCTCTATGCTATACTCAACCTAGTATGTTCACAAATTCTTCATGTGCGTTCTATTTTGAAACACGTTCAAAATCTTCACTGTGTCCTTGTCAACTGAAGAATTTGCGAACGAAACATTAGAACTTTATCATTTAAATTTTTAGCTTTTTGCCACCTAAATTGCTCCACATCCCATGATAAGACTTATCTATTCACCCACGATCTCACATGATCACCACCGCTCTGTACGTGGGTGACACATGTCGCATGAATGAGAAGGGTCAGGGGCACGTTCGTCCATTTTCCTCGGGCGAGCAGTTTTTCACCAAGGCTATATATACTCCTCACCCTCCTCAGACTGTTTTTACTCCGCTCGACCTCACTCCCTTGCTCAAGTTCTCAAACCTAGCGCCGCCGCTACTTCCATCGTCGCCGGTGAGGAAGAGCGTCGCTGCCTCGACCTCCTCCTCGTCGTACTCGCACCGGCCGCGGATTTCTTCACTCCACCGCCACCGTAGTTGTCTTCCTCCGCCAAGTTAGGGCGTGGAAGATCTGGATTGACGAAATTCCAATCTACATTCCCAATTCATCGTGTTCTTCATCAAGGGTAAATAAAAGTTACTTTTACCGCCCTTGTTGATTCTGATGATTTCCACAAATCTTCAAAAAGGTGTTTATTCTTCAATCTTCACATTCTGAACACCTCACACGAGCATCTGTTCTTGATTCATTTCTCTAAGCCACATTTTTCTTCAAGATTCCTCAACTATGTGGATTTTCAATCTATACAATCCTGGAACCTAAGTCAAAGAACGCTTAGTGAAATTCCTCAAGACACATCTGGTCAAATTCCTCAAACTTGTTCTTTTTGCAAAAACTTCTGAGGACGCATATGACCTATCCAAATTCTTCGCACCTATACTCTATTCACAGGAACTCATGTCCGCTGCTAAATCACTAGGTTCTCATCAACTTAACTCATTGGCAGCGTTTGTCAAAGAAAAGTTGCATACCTCATCAGAAAACTCAATCGTTCAAAATCCTCAGCTGAATAAAATGGCCGACAGGAAGAAATCTCAGAAGAGAGGCAAGAGACTGGAAGTCAACACAACATTTGAGATACCTGAGGACATTTATGAAGACTATTGTACTCCTGATGAGGCCAAACATGGCAAGGAGAACAAGAATCAGCGCAAGGTGCTCATACAAAGGATAGAGAGGAGATGGGCACGAGAATGGAGGGAGTACAAGTATGTTACTCCAAAGTACATGAAGAAATTCGCTCTTCACCCTCCTTGCCCAAGACCTCCACTGGCACCTGGCCAAGAAGCTGGTCCCACCAGCCTCAAGCGCGGTGAGGACTATCCTGACGAATGGGCAAGACGACAAGCAAAGCTAGCCAAAATGGCTAAAGAAGCAGTGAGGAAATTCAATGAAGACTGCTGCTGCTACCACTGCTGAGGCCTCTGCTAGCAAGCCCAAGAAGGCTATGCCAAACAAGCCCGCACACAAGCCCAGTGCCTCTTCTTCAATGCCCTCACGGCCAAGCACCTCAGCAATGCCCTCACTGTTGGAGAGATGCCCTAGAGGCAATCATGTATAATGATATTTCCTATGTGTTTATGAATAAAGATAGTCCTTGGACATTATCAATGATGTGTATCTGCAAGTACGCAACTTGTTTGTGGGACTATGCATTGTATGATGAACGTCCTAAAAGGTCCCTAGTCAAAAGGGTTGTGTGGAAGCACAACCATCTAGACTAGCATATGACACGGTCAATGGCTTGGTCTCACTAGCCATGGAGCATTGGATGCTAACCGGATAACATGGACTCGGAAGGATCTAGTCGGATTCGACGCAGTTGGATCCGAGTTGAGATAAGGTCCGAGCCGGATAGACCCAACTATGAGACGCAGTGATATGTCATCTGTGAGTCTCTAGTGCAACATACGTTCTGTGTCCTAAGACCTAAGCTGGCACATGTACTCAGGATGGTAACAGACTTGCTTTGGGCCAACCAAACGCTACTCCGTGACTGGGTAATTACAAAGGTAGGTTTCGGGCTTGTCCAGACCCATGCTGCGAGACATGGTCGAGCAAGATGGGATTTGCCCCTCCGATAAGGAGAGATATACTCTGGGCCCTTGTGTGATTCGACCAGGATAAGCATGGCCATGCAACAAGGATTATGAGATAATATGGTTTGTGGTCGGCATCACTGGAACGACAAAGAGGTTGTGCTAGCACAAGGATGATAGACTCGCCTTGAGCCCGACAACATATATCGTGTGGCAAAAGGAATGGAAGTGTGATGTATAGGTTTGCCTAACCAGCTTCATCGTCTGCTTGGTGGTCGGCACGCCTTACTAGAGGCCGCTACCAGCCATGTAGTCCGGAGGTGATCCGAACTACGACCAAGCCGGCTTGAACCTAAGGGGTCACGCGCTTAGGGGAAGGAACCTACGAGGTCGGGTCCGAGGACACTAGTCGGATGTGATCCGAGCTGTATTCGGATTGTGGCCGAGTAGACTTATGGGCTTTACGGTCTGTGTGAGGCCCAAGTATTGAGCCCGCGATGGACGCCTATATATAAAGTGGGGTGCGTCACACTCATGTGGTTGATCACTTCGGTGCTGTCACTAGGGTTTGCATGTGTTGCGTATAGACACCTCCACTCGCTGCCGATTGTGTGATCGGACCTAGCAGTCCGCTGCATGACGTTCCTCCTTCATGCACGGATACCGTTAGAGGCAGTGCACTTGCGCAGCTCCGGCGAACCTGTACGGGGGAACCGACTACCGGTTGTACAAGGGAGATCGGACGAGGAGGAGACGATCCACGCAGACGCGCTGCCCCAACTCTTCTTCCGCTACACGACACTGCGCGTCTAGTGGTAACGAACTATGATCCATCTCCCGTAGCATGTTCTTGGTTATTCTGCGCGTAGGAAAATTTTAATTTGCAGTCGATGCACCCTACCGTAGAACCCAACAGTGGTATCAGAGCCTCTGCTATAGGATTTGGATTCAGATCGTATGCATATTATATATGTGGAGGCGATAGATGAGATCTTTTGTTGTTGATGAGATCGGCTGTGTGCACGGTTGATGAGATCAACTGCACATGGGGATCGATGTGCCTATGTTTTCTGATAATCGAAGTCGATGAGGTCATGACACAACCTACCCCTACCGGCCGGTATCTGCCATCGGGGTTAATGGTGAAACGTAAATCCGAATCGGGCTCGCGATGATCGCTTAGATTGGTCAGATCAGAGAATTCAGCGTGATTAGAGAATTCGGCGCTGCCCCTTGGAACCCTGCCCGCTAACCGGCTAGCGGGACCGCCGTGTGTGTAGCGCCTTGTATTTCATACACGATCACTCAAACCGGTAGAATACGATTCTATGCATAACTTTATTTTGCAGGGTTTGATGTGAATAGTATGGTTCATGTGTATGTGATGCATGTGTGTAAATTATACATGTCCTGCGTGTCATGTTTGTTAGCCGGCGGGAGCCAAAGTGCTTTCATTATATTGTATAACGACCTGCGTGTCGACTTATGACTCTACGTAAAATTCATTACTAGTTGTAGTAGTTGGATAATAGAGATCAGGTTGGTGGCTTGGCGGCCCGGTATGACAAACAAGATGGAGTTTCTAGATGGTCATCGGAGTTGGAGCCGACCTGGAAGAACATCCATGAAGGAGCCATACTATTTCACAATATATGTTTTACTTGTGATTGTTATGCTTCTTTGTTTCTATGCATGTTAGAATGGTAGAAAGATCCCTCATGAATATCAAGTAAAATTGCCATTCCCGATGTTGCACCTTCGCACATCAAGTACGTCTAGTAGTGGGCTCATAAAATTGGGGTGTTGCTAGGCGTCCTTGAACTGAAGGGTTCGTGTCGGACACGGACATGAACTGCATTAGGTTAACTTGACAAGGCTATCAAAACGGTTTTGGGCCTTGTGGCAAAAGAGGTCGGGAGCCGGGGTATGAGATACCCACCTGACCGACAGGAGTCGTATAGAGATATGATTAGCAAGGAGTTGCTTACCGGATAGGCATGTTGTCTAGCAGTGATGCTAAAGCTCACTAGTCGCATGTGCTAGTCGGATCCTGAATCACTGAGAGTTTGTGGAGGGATGCTGACTTCAGTGGGAGTATTTCTATTTAAGGCTAGAATTACTCTACATAAACACATTGCTTAGTGATTGCATATTTTTCTGTTGTAGATCAATGGCACCACCTGCTCAACCCAACTTTGCATTGATATCAATTCTGGAAAAGGATAAACTGAATGGAACAAACTTTACTACCTGGTATAGAAATTTGAGAATTGTTCTCAAGCATGATAAAAATGAACATGTTCTAGAGGATCCGCTTCTAGAGGAACCTGCTGATAATGCTAGTACCACAACCAAGAATTCCTACCGGAAACTCGTTGATCAATCAAACGAGATCGTCTGCCTCATGCTGGCTTGTATGGACCCCGATTTGCAGCAGCATTTCAAAGACGTTGGGGCTTTCGATATGATCGAGAGTCTCAAGAGCATGTTTCAGGTGCAGGCTAGGACCGAAAGGTTCAATGTCTGGCGATCCTTGATGAATTGTAAGCTGAAGGAAGGTGATCCACTGAGCCCACATGTGATCAAAATGATCGGATATGTGCAAGCTTTGGATCGGTTGGGCTTCCCGCTCTTGGATGAGCTGGCTACTAATGCAGTTCTGGGTTCTCTTCTGCCCAGCTATGGGACGTTCATCTCGAACTATCATATGCATGGCATGGATAAGAAGCTCACTGAATTGCATGGGATGCTCAAAGTGGCAGAGCAGGATATTAATAAAGGCACGCATCAAGTGTTGATGGTGTAGAAATCGGCTAAGTTCAAGAAGAGTTGGTCCAAGAAAAAGGCTTAGGCAAAGGGCACGGAGACGATAACCTCCGCCGCTGCGCCAAAGTCTGGACCGGACTCAAAGACCATTTGATATCATTGCAAGGAAACTGGTCACTGGAAGAGGAACTGTAGCAAGTGGCTTGCAGAGCATGACAAGAAGGCCGGGAATGCTGCTTCAGGCAAAGGTACACTTGTTGCATATGTTATAGACATTTAACTTGCTGACATACCTAGCAGCTCTTGGGTATTTGATACCGGATCGGTTGTTCACATTTGCAACTTGATGCAGGGGCTGGTAAGAACTAGGCATGTGGCACAAGGGGAGATTGACATCAGGGTCGGCAACAAAGCAAGAGTTGCTGCGTTGGAGGTCGGCACGATGCAACTCCAGCTTCCTTTTGGATTTTTTTGGAATTGAATAATTGTTATTACATTCCTACACTTAGTCGGAACATTATTTCTACCTCATTCTTGATGAGTCAGGGTTATGAATTCAATTTAAAGGACAATGGTTGTTCGATTTATTTGAATGGTATGTTCCACGGCTATGCACCCATTGTTTATGGGTTATTTATATTGAATCTATAACAGGAACCGGTCTATACCATGAACCTCAAGATGCATACGCCTAATGAGATAAATCCGACCTACTTCTGGCATTGCCGGCTTGGACACATTAGTCTAAAACGGATGAAGAAGCTCCATGATGATGGACTCCTAAGTTCGACCGACTTTGGGTCGTTCGAGACATGTGAATCATGCTTGCTCGGCAAGATGACTAAGTCCCCTTTCGCAAAGAGTTGTGAGAGGGCATCCGAGCTATTGGAACTGATACACAGTGATGTGTGTGGACCAATGAGCACAACTACCAAAGGTGGATATCAGTACTTCGTGACTTTTACCGACGACTTGAGTAGATATGGATATATCTATTTGATGAGGCACAAGTCAGAAAATTTTGAAAAAATCAAAGAGTTTCAAAACGAGGTTGAGAATCAGCTCGACAAGACAATGAAACTTCTACGATCTGATCGTGTAGGTGAGTACATGAGCCAGGAGTTTGATGATCGTCTGAAAAGCAGAGGTATAGTACCTCAGCTCACACCTTCAGGTACGCCACAGAGAAATGGTGTATCGGAACGGAGGAATCATACCTTGTTGGACATGGTTTGATCTATGATGAGCAAATCGGATTTACCCTTGTCATTCTTGGGATACGCTATAGAAACTGCAGCTTTCACACTTAACAGGGTACCATCAAAATCCGTAGATAAGACACCACATGAGATGTGGACCGGGAAGACTCCCAGTTTGTCTTTTCTAAAGATTTGGGGTTGCGAATCATTTGTCAAGCGATTTATGTCATACAAGCTTACACCCAAGTCGGACAAATGCATATTCATGGGATATCCGAGGGAAACCTTGGGATATAGCTTCTACAACCGGGAGGAGAACAAAGTGTTTGTTGCTCGGAACGGGGTTTTCCTTGAGAAAGAGTTTCTCAGTCGGGAGGCCAATGGGAGGATGGTACGACTCGAAGAAATTTGAGTACCACTCGGGGATGGCTCGGCAGGTGATGAGATCATACCGGAGTTAGTCAGGGAACCCGTAGTGGAAGCGACACAAGAACCACGGAGGTCGGAAAGATTGCGCAGAGTGCATGATGTATTGTTGCTAGAAAATGACGAGCTGACCACGTATGCGGAAGTGATTGTGAGCCTGAATTCCGAGGCATGGTTAGAGGCCATGAGATCCGAGTTAAAGTCCATGGATGAAAATCAAGTCTGGGACTTGGTTGATCTGCCGCCTGGCATAAAGGCCATTGGCTGCAAATGGGTCTTTAATAAGAAAACCGATGTGGGTGGAAATGTTCAGATCCACAAAGCTTGGCTTGTCGCTAAAGGTTATGGACAAGTTCAAGGAATTGACTACGACGAGACTTACTTGCCGGTAGCGAAGCTGAGGTCGGTAAGGATGGTACTAGCTATAGCTGCATATTTTGATTATGAGATATGGCAGATGGATGTCAAAACGGCTTTCCTTCATGGAAATTTAATCGAGGACGTGTATATGATACAACCCGAGGGTTTTGTCGATCCGACTAGCACTACTAAAGTATGCAAGCTCAAGAGATCCATTTATGGGTTGAGGCAAGCATCTCGGAGTTGAAACATCCGTTTTGATGAGGTCGTCACTGGTCTCGGTTTCATCAAAAGCGATGAGGACGCTTTTTTATACAAGCAGTTAAGTGGGAGATCGATTGTGTTTTTGATCTTGTATGTGGATGATATACTACTGATTGGAAATGATGCTTCGATGCTGAACTCGGTCAAGGAATCATTGAATGGCAAGTTTTCAATGAAGGACCTTGGTGAGGCAGTTTACATTTTAGGCATCAAGATCTATAGAGATAGATCGAGGAGGCTGCTCGGCTGGAGCCAAAGCACGTACATAGATAAAGTGTTGAAGCGCTTCAACATGAGTGAGGCCAAGAAAGGGTTCTTGCCTGTCTCACATGGTATAAGGCTAAGTGAGACTCAGAGTCCTTCGACATCTGATGAACGAAGCAGGATGAGTCGGATTCCATATGCCTCGGCAATTGGATCCATCATGTATGCCATGATATGTACACGGTCTGATGTTGCTTTTGCAATAAGCCTAACAAGTAGATACCATGCCAACCTAGGTGAGAGTCACTGGGCAGCGGTAAAGACTATTTTGAAGTACCTGAAAAGGACTAAAGAGATGTTCCTAGTTTATGGAGGTGAGGAAAAGCTCGTTGTAAGGGGTTACGCCGATGCTAGTTTCCAAACCGACAAAGATGATTGTCGATCACAGTACGGATTCGTGTATGTCATGAATGGAGGAGCAGTGAGCTGGATGAGCTCCAAGCAAGATATGATGGCCGATTCTACCACATAAGCCGAATACATTGCGGCTTGTGAAGCTGCAAAGGAAGGTGTTTGGATCCAGAACTTTCTGGATGATCTTGGTGTTTTCCCAGCCTCGATAAAACTGTTGGACCTCTATTGTGATAATTCTGGTGCCATCGCACAAGCCAAGGAGCCGAGGGATCACCACAAGACTAGACACATAGATCGGAAATATCACCTGATATGAAAGCTCGTAAAGAATGGTGATGTTGAGTTATGCAAAATTCACACGGATGCAAATGTTACAAATCCGTTGACTAAGCCGCTTCCACAATCCAAGCATGAGGGGCACATTAGAGCTATGGGCATTCGATGTCTACTTGATTGACTCTAGTGCAAGTGGGAGACTGTTGGAGATATGCCCTAGAGGCAATCATGTATAATGATATTTCCTATGCGTTTATGAATAAAGATAGTCCTTGGACATTATCAATGATGTGTATCAGCAAGTACGTGACTTGTTTGTGGGACTATGCATTGTATGATGAACATCCTAAAAGGTCCCTAGTCAAAAGGGTTGTGTGGACGCGCAACCATCTAGACTAGCATATGACACAGTCAATGGCTTGGTCTCACTAGCCATGGATCATTGGATGCTAACCGGATAATATGGACTCGGAAGGATCTGGTCGGATTTGACGTAGTCGGATCCGAGTTGAGATAAGGTCCGAGTCGGACAGACCCAACTATGAGATGCAGCGATATGTCATTTGTGAGTCTCTAGTGCAATATACGTTCTATGTCCTAAGACCTGAGCTGGCACATGTACTCGGGATGGTAACAGACTTTCTTTGGTCCAACCAAACGCTACTCCGTGACTGGGTAGTTACAAAGGTAGGTTTCAGGCTTGTCCAGACCCATGCTGCGAGACATGGTCGAGCAAGATGGGATTTGCCCCTCCGATAAGGAGAGATATACTCTGGGCCCTTGTGTGATTCGACCAGGATAAGCATGGCCATGCGACAAGGATTATGAGATAATCTGGTTTGTGGTCGGCATCACTGGAATGAGAAAGAGGTCATGCTAGCACAAGGATGATAGACTCACCTTGTGCCCTACAACATATATTGTGTGGCAAAAGGAATGGAAGTGTGATGTACATGTTCGCCGAACCAGGTTCATCGCCTGCTTGGTGATCGGCACGCCTTGCTAGAGGCCCCTACCAGCCATGTAGTCCGGAGGTGATCCAAACTGCGACCAAGCCGGCTTGAACCTAAGGGTTCGCGCGCTTAGGGGAAGGAACCTACGAGGTCGGATCCGAGGACACTAGTCGGATGTGATCCGAGCTGTATTCAGATTGTGGCCAAGTAGACTTATGGGCTTTAGGGTCCGTGCGAGGCCCAAGTATTGAGCCCGCGATGGACGCCTATATATAAAGTGGGGTGCGGCACACTCATGCGGTTGATCGCTTGGCGTTGTCACTAGGGTTTGCATGTGTTGCGAATAGACACCTCCACTCGCTGCCGGTTGTGTGATCGGACCTAGCAGTCCGCCGCACAACGTTCCTCCTGCACGTGTGCATACCGTTAGAGGCGGTGCACTTGCGCAGCTCTAGCGAACCTGTACGTGGGAACCGACTACCGGCTGTACGAGGGAGATTGGACGAGGAGGAGACGATCCACGCGGATGCGCTGCCCCAACTCTTCTTCCGCTACACGGCACTGCGCGTCTAGTGGTAACGAACTGTGATCCATCTCCCGCAGCATGTTCTTGGTTGTTCTGCGCATAGGAAAATTTTAATTTGCAGTCGATGCACCCTACGTAGAACCCAACACTCACGGCCAATTCCTCAAGCTGCCCCAGTTCCTCAAGTTTCAAAGTCCTCAGCTCCTCTGACAAAGTCCTCAGCACCTGCCCATCTCGCCTCGTGTAAAAGGGCCAAAGGCATCTCAATTGCCTGAGGAACCTCTACAAGTTCTTCAACGTTGCCACAATCCTCAACTAGCCCCACTCTGCTGAAGACAAAGGCTACTGCTGTACGAGGCACTCGACCAAGTCCTCATAAGAAGCAGGTCGCCTTCCATGTGCCGTCCACTGAAGACGAAGCTGATGATGATGAACTCGCTGAAATCATCAGAGACATACAGCAGAGGGTCGCTAGAGCCAAAGGCACAAATGTGCCATTGATTGTGGATCCAAGCTGATCCTCGACTTCATTGATCTATGCCACAAGGATCCAAACACACTTATGCCAGACTTCAAGCTCACTCTTGGACAAAGTCACATGCTGACTGCCTTCATCAGTGAAGAAAAATGGAAATTTGAGAAGGCAAGGAAGCTGAAGAAAGCTCGGTACAAGAAGGAGCGTTATCTGAAGAAAAATGTTTTCAACATGACAAGTGGTGAACTTATGGCTATCCAAACTGAGATCAAAGGACTCAGTGATGAATTCAATGTCTACCACACAGATTGGCTTGGAGCCAAAGACAGGTTTGTGAAATTGACTGAAGGATTCACCTCAAATGTTTCTGCTCCAATGCAACGTGAATCTCCTCAAGCTGAAGCATCTGCTCAGCAAACTGAAGGTCATGCCAGCACCGCTGATGAAAATCAGGCTGCTAATGAAACTGCTAGTACCAAGGATGATGACCCTATTCCAGCCACTGCCAGGGCAACCACTAGTGTTGCGCCTGAGGAACAATCCAGGCCAGCTGAGACATCAACCGCCGAGCCTGAAGAAACTGAACCAACGAGGCCAACTACATCAGTTGTGCCTGACGTAAATCAACCTATTTCCTCTGCTCCTCCTGCACCAACACCTAGTCCAGTTCTTCCTTCTGCATTATAAGCGAAGAAAACCAAGGCTGTAGAGCGAGTAGTTGGATGAAGAAATTGAAGCAGGTAATATCCCTTCAACCCCAGTCATCTCATCGCCTATGCCTCAGTTCACAGCTGAAGAGGCAGGCGTTGAAGAATTGAATGAAGAAGATGAAGACGTGGACATGAAGGAAATATGCCCTAGAGGCAATAATAAAGTTGTTATTTATATTTCCTTATATCATGATAAATGTTTATTATTCATGCTAGAATTGTATTAACCGGAAACTTAGTACATGTGTGAATACATAGATAAACAGAGTGTCACTAGTTTGACTTTACTTGACTAGCTCGTTGAATCAATGATGATTATGTTTCCTAACCATAGACATGAGTTGTCATTTCATTAACAGGATCACATCATTAGAGAATGATGTGATTGACTTGACCCATCTGTTAGCTTAGCACGATGATCGTTTAGTTTGTTGTTGTTGCTTTCTCCATAACTTATACATGTTCCTATGACTATGAGATCATGCAACTCCCGAATACCGGAGGAACATTTTGTGTGCTACCGAACATCACAACATAACTGGGTGATTATAAAGGTGCTCTACAGGTGTCTCTGATGGTGTTTGTTGGGTTGGCATAGATCGAGATTAGGTTTTGTCACTCCGATTGTCGGAGAGGTATCTCTGCGCCCTCCCGGTGATGCACATAAATATAAGCCTTGCAAGCAATGTAGCTAATGAGTTAGTTACATGATGTAGCATTATGGAACAAGTAAAGGGACTTGCCGGTAACAAGATTGAACTAGGTATTGAGATACCAATGATCGAATCTCGGGCAAGTAACATACCGATGACAAAGGGAACAATGTATATCGTTATGCGGTTTGACTGATAAAGATCTTCGTATAATATGTGGGAGCCAATATGAACATCTAGGTTCCGCTATTGGTTATTGACCGGAGACGTGTCTTGGTCATGTCTACATAGTTCTCGAACCCGTAGGGTCCGCACGCTTAACGTCCGGTGACGCTCGGTATTATGAGTTTCTGTGTTTTGATGAACTGAAGTTGGAGTCCCGGATTTGATCACAGATATGACGAGGAGTCTCGAAATGGTCAAGACGTAAAGATCGATATATTGGAAGCCTATGTTTGGACATCGGAATAGTTCCGGATGAGTTCGGGCATTTTCCGGAGTACCGGGAGGTTACCGGAACACCCCGGGGAGTATATGGGCCTTATTGGGCTTTAGGGGAAAGAGAGAGGGGCTGCCTAGGGCAGTGTGATAGCCTGGCTTATTAGGGATGATAGACTACTCATATCAATAAGGAATTCCTTCTTTTCCGGAAGCCCATTAGGACAGAACTCCAAATTTAAGCATGCTCAGCTTGGAGTAGTTTCAGGATGGGTGACCGACCGGGAAGTTTCTCCCGGGTGCGCACGAGTGAGGACAAAGTGCACAAAAAAGACTAGTATTGATCTATGGGGCCAGTCTAGATCCCGCCAGGAGTAACGACCACCGGCGGGTGTGTCCGGGACGTTACAAGTTGGTATCAGAGCCGACCCTCGCGGTTACACGGATGTTTGCAGACAGGTTCGCGGTCATGTTGTTCATGACGTTTGTGACCCGTCGTGGCACATGTGCCGGACTGGAAGCACAGATGTATGTGCCAAGAGGGGACGTTCCTGTGGCCCGACGAGGACGTCAGTTCCTTTGAGTGGGGGTGTATGTGATAGCCTGGCTTATTAGGGATGATAGACTACTCATATCAATAAGGAATTCCTTCTTTTTTGGAAGCCCATTCGGACAGAACTCCAAAGTTAAGCATGCTCAGCTTGGAGTAGTTTCAGGATGGGTGACCTACCGGGAAGTTTCTCCCGGGTGCGCATGAGTGAGGACAAAGTGCGCAGAAAAGACTAGTATTGATCTATGGGGCCAGTTTAGATCCCGCCAGGAGTAACGACCACCGGCGGGTGTGCCCGGGGCGTTACAGGCAGGCCGTGCGCCCCCAAGGCCTAGTCCGAATTGGACTAGGGGAAGGAGCGACGCCCCCTCCTTCCTTATCTTCTCTCCTTCCCTTCCTTCTCTCCTACTCCTACTTGGAAAGGGGCAATCCTACTCCTGGTGGGAGTAGGACTCCCTAGGGCACGCCATAGTAGAGGGCCGGCCCTCCCCCTCCTCCACTCCTTTATGCACGGGGGAGGGAGCACCCCATAGACACACAAGTTGATCATTGATCTCTTAGCCATGTGCGGTGCCCCCCTCCACCATAATCCACCTCGGTCATATCGTAGCGGTGCTTAGGCGAAGCCCTGTTCCGGTAGCATCCATCACTGTCATCATGTCGTCGTGCTGACGAAGCTCTCCCTCGACACTCTGCTGGATCATGAGTTCGTGGGACGTCATCGAGCCGAACATGTGCAGATCGCAGAGTGCCATACCTTCGGTGCTAGGATTGGTCGATCATGAAGACGTACGACTACATCAACCCCATTTTCATAACGCTTCCGCTTACGGTCTACGAGGGTACGTGGACAACACTGTTCCCTCTCGTTGCTATGCATCAGCATGATCTTGCGAGTGCATAGGAATTTTTTTGAAAATACTGCGTTCCCCAACAGTGGCATCCGAGCCAGGTTTATGCGTAAATGTTATATGCACGAGTAGAACACAAAGGAGTTGTGGGCGTAGGTATATGCACATTTCTTGCCATCACTAGTTGATTCTTGATTCGGCGGTATTGTTGGATGAAGCGGCCCAGACCGGCATTACGCGTACGCTTACGCGAGACTGGTTCTACCGACGTGCTTTGCACACAGGTGGCTGGTGGGTGTCAGTTTCTCCAACTTTAGTTGAATCGGATTCAATGAACAGGGTTCTTTCTGAAGATCAAAAAACAATCACTATACCGCGTTGTGGTTTTTGATGCGTAGGTAAGAATGGTTCAAGCTCGGCCCGTAGCGGCCACGTAAAACTTGCAACAACAAAGTACAGGACGTCTAACTTGTTTTGCAGGGCATGTTGTAATGTGATATGGTCAAGACATTATGCTAAATTTTATTGTGTGAGATGATCATGTTTTGTAACACAGTTATCGGCAACTGGCAGGAGCCATATGGTTGTCGCTTTATTGTATGAAATGCAATCGCCATGTAATTGCTTTACTTTATCACTAAGCGGTAGCGATAGTCATAGAAGCAATAGTTGGCGAGACGACAACGATGCGTCGATGGAGATCAAGGTGTCAAGCCGGTGACGATGGTGATCATGATGGTGCTTTGGAGATGGAGATCAAAGGCACAAGATGATGATGGCCATATCATATCACTTATATTAATTGCATGTGATGTTTATCCTTTATGCATCTTATTTTGCTTAGTTCGACGGTATCATTATAAGATGATTTCTCACTAAATTTCAAGGTATAAGTGTTCTCCCTGAGTATGCACCATTGCTACAGTTTGTCGTGCCGAGACACCACGTGATGACTGGGTGTGATAAGCTCTACGTTCACATACAAGAGGTGCAAGCCATTTTGGCACACGCGGAATACTCGGGTTAAACTTGACGAGCCTAGCATATGCAGATATGGCCTCGGAATACTGAGACTGAAAGGTCGAGCGTGAATCATATAGTAGATATGATCAACATAGTGATGTTCACCATTGAAAACTACTCCATCTCACGTGATGATCGGACATGGTATAGTTGATATGGATCACGTGATCACTTAGATGATTAGAGAGATGTCTATCTAAGTGGGAGTTCTTAAGTAATTTGATTAACTGAACTTTAATTTATCATGAACTTAGTATCTGATAGTATTTTGCATGTCTATGTTGCTGTAGATAGATGGCCTGCGTTGTTGTTCCGTTGAATTTTAGTGCATTCCTAGAGAAAGCTAAGTTGAAAGATGATGGTATCAACTACAGGGATTGGGTCCATAACTTGAGGATTATCCTCATTGCTGCACAGAAGAATTACGTCCTGGAAGCACTGCTAGGTGACAAACCTACTGCAGGAGCAACGCCAGATGTTGTGAACACCTGGCAAAGCAAAGCTGATGACTACTCGATAGTTCAGTGTGCCATGCTTTACGGCTTAGAACCGGGACTTCAACGATGTTTTGAACGTCATGGAGCATATGAGATGTTCCAGGAGTTGAAGTTAATATTTCAAGCAAATGGCCGGATTGAGAGATATGAAGTCTCCAATAAGTTCTACCGCTACAGGATGGAGGAGAATAGTTCTGTCAGTGAACATATACTCAGAATGTCTGGGTACCACAACCACTTGACTCAACTAGGAGTTAATCTTCCTGATGATAGTGTCATTGACAGAGTTCTTCAATCACTGCCACCAAGCTACAAGAGCTTCATGATGAACTATAATATGCAAGGGATGGATAAGACGATTCCGGAGCTCTGATACGTCTCCAACGTATCTATAATTTTTGATTGCTCCATGCTATATTATCTTCTGTTTTGGATGTTTACGGGCTTTATTATACACTTTTATATTATTTTTGGGACAAACCTATTAACCCAGAGCCCAGTGCCAGTTTACGTTTTTTCCTTGTTTTAGAGTATCGCAGAAAAGGAAAATCAAACGGAGTCCAATTGACCTGAAACTTCATGGAACTTATTTTTGGAAGGAATGCAACCCGGTAGACTTGGAGTCCACATCAAGGAAGCTTCGAGGAAGCCATGAGGTAGGGGGCGCGCCCAACGCCCCTGGGCGCGCCCTCCACCCTCGTGGGCCCCTCGTGGCTCCCCTGACATACTTCTTCCTCCTATATATACCCATATACCCTAAAACGATCGGGGAGCAGAATAGATCGAGAGTTCCGCTGCCAGAAGCCTCCGTAGCCACCGAAAACCAATATAGACCCGTTCCGGCACCCTGCCGGAGGGGGAATCCCTCTCCGGTGGCTATCTTCATCATCCCGGTGCTCTCCATGATGAGGAGGGAGTAGTTCTCCCTCGGGGCCGAGGGTATGTACCAGTAGCTATGTGTTTGATCTCTCTCTCTCTCTCATGTTCTTGATTTGGCACGATCTTGATGTATCGCGAGCTTTGCTATTATAGTTGGATCTTATGTTTCTCCTCCCCCTCTACTCTCTTGTAATGGATTGAGTTTCCCCTTTGAAGTTATCTTATCGGATTGAGTCTTTAAAGATTTGAGAACACTTGATGTATGTCTTGCCGTGCGTATCTGTGGTGACAATGGGATATCACGTGATTCACTTGATGTATGTTTTGGTGATAAACTTGCGGGTTCCGCCCATGAACCTATGCATAGGGGTTGGCACACGTTTTCGTCGTGATTCTCCGGTAGAAACTTTGGGGCACACTTTGAGGTTCTATGTGTTGGTTGAATAGATGAATCTGAGATTGTGTGATGCATATCGTATAATCATACCCACGGATACTTGAGGTGACATTGGAGTATCTAGGTGACATTAGGGTTTTGGTTGATTTGTGTCTTAAGGTGTTATTCTAGTACGAACTCTAGGGCTGTTTGTGACACTTATAGGAATAGCCCAACTGATTGATTCGAAAGAATAACTTTGAGGTGGTTTCGCACCCTACCATAATCTCTTCGTTTGTTCTCCGCTATTAGTGACTTTGGAGTGACTCTTTGTTGCATGTTGAGGGATAGTTATGTGATCCAATTATGTTATTATTGTTGAGAGAACTTGCACTAGTGAAAGTATGAACCCTAGGCCTTGTTTCAACGCATTGCAATACCGTTTGTGCTCACTTTTATCATTAGTTACCTTGCTGTTTTTATATTTTCAGATTACAAAAACCTTTATCTACTATCCATATACCACTTGTATCACCATCTCTTCGCCGAACTAGTGCACCTATACAATTTACCATTGTATTGGGTGTGTTGGGGACACAAGAGACTCTTTGTTATTTGGTTGCAGGGTTGCTTGAGAGAGACCATCTTCATCCTATGCCTCCTACGGATTGATAAACCTTAGGTCATCCACTTAAGGGAAATTTGCTACTGTCCTACAAACCTCTGCACTTGGAGGCCCAACAACGTCTACAAGAAGAAGGTTGTGTAGTAGACATCAAGCTCTTTTCTGGCGCCGTTGCCGGGGAGGTGAGTGCTTGAAGGTATATCTTTAGATCTTGCAATCGTATCTTTTTGTTTCTTGTTTTAGCACTAGTTTAGTTTATAAAAGAAAACTACAAAAAATGGAATTAAGTTTGCCTCATACGCTTCATCTTTTTTAATATCTTTCATGAGTATGATGGGAAGGAAAATTGTGACAAAGTGTTAGAAGAAGAATGCATTAAAATGTTTGGCACTAAATCTTTGAATGATGAGCATGATTGCAATGTTGTTAGTATGAACTCCTTGAATATCCATGGTACTAATGATGATTGCACTAGTTATGATGAAAATGTCTCCTATAAACATGTCAATTTTTGTGGAGTGCATTGGGTTTGTAAGTACACACCAAATAGGGAAGATAGATATTGCAAGAGGCATAAGTACTTAGAAACTAAATTGTTGCAAGAAAGGCTAGATGATTGTGCTGAAAATTTAAATTTTCTTAGGCATACTTGTGGACTTTGCAATGAAAGTGGTCATTTAGCTATCCGATGCAAATTGTTTCATGATCTAATCGTGTCCAAAAATTGTGATGAGTTCATTTCCCTTGCACATTATAATGAACTTAGCTTGCTTATGGGTTGTGAAGAAATTAAACATATAACTGGGGATCTTCCAGAATTTGCCCGTTATAAACTGCTTGGCTTTGATCTAGAGGAAATTTATATGTATTGTGCGGTGAATTGCATTGAAAACCCTTAAATTGCCAATTACGTAAAGAAAAGAAAACAAATAGAAGATGAAGAGAATGCCAATGAAAGGGAAGAGACTTCCCAATACCCTCCTATTATTTCTTCTGATGAATCAGGTAACGAGGAGGAGCCTCCTATTCAACCAATCTCATTAAAAAGGAGCTCCAAAAATAGGATTGAACCCACACATGATGTAGTGAAGAAGAAGAGAAGAAAAAGGAAGAGAGGTAAAAAGATATCTCCCCCAAATAATGCTGCTCCTATTACTATTATGCCTCATGAAAATATAATTGTGGAATATAATGATACTTCTTATAATCTTGAAAATCTTTTTGGCACTTGCTTGGAAGAATATGATAAATGCTATACTATTGGTGCTATCCATACTATTAATGATGAGAGTGATTATGCTTATGATATGAAAAGGCCCAAGCTTGGGGATGCTATGTTTGATGAAGATGATGTTTTTGAGAATATATTTGCTGCAATTAAAGTTTGCCCCAAGCTTGGGGATGCTACGTTTAATGATGATATTTCTAGTCTCCCAAGTTTTGATATGCAAATTTATAATGATGATAGCATGCCTCCTACTTATGATGATTATTGTGATGATACTTATGCTATAAAAAGTAGTGATTATATTTATAAAACTTGTCATGATTATGGTTACCCCTTTTCTGAACATTACTCTTTTAATGTGGAAACAATTTATAGTATCCGAGTTTCTTATGATACTCCCACTATTCCGAATGAGAAGAATTTTCTTATGTGGAGAGTAATAAAATTTCTATGCTTGAAGATCATGAAAAGAATGCTTTAGGTGCTGGTTATATTGTTGAATTCATTCATGATGCTACTGAAAATTATTATGAGGGAGGAACATATGCTTGTAGGAATTTCAATAATATCAAGTTTCCTCTCTATGTGCTTAAAGTTTTGAAATTATGCTTGTTTTACCTCCCTATGCTAGTTGATTATTGTTCCCACAAGTTGTTTGCTCAAAAAATCCCCATGCATAGGAAGAGAGTTAGACTTAAGTGTGCTAGTCATATTCTTCATGATTCTCTCTTTATATTTCAATTCTTATCTTTTATGTGAGCATCATTGAAATCATCATGCCTAGCTAGGGGCGTTAAACGATAGCGCTTGTTGGGAGGCAACCCAACTTTATTTTTGTTCCTTGCTTTTTGCTCCTGTTTAGTAATAAATAATTAATCTATCCTCTGTTATGATTGAGTTTTTACGTTTTAATTGCTGTTTGTGCCAAGTAGAACCGTTGGGAAGACTAGGGGAAAGTCCTTGTTGATCTTGCTGTAAAAAACAGAAACTTTAGCGCTCACGAGAATTGCTGCCATTTTTATTTGGGTAGTGCTATTTAGTTAATTATTTTTGCAGATTATTAATAGATAAATTCCTCACGTCCAGCAATTTATTTTAGAATTTTTGGGGTTCCAGAAGTTTGTGTTAGTTACGGATTACTACATACTGTTCTGTTTTTGACAGATTCTGTTTTTTCGTGTGTTGTTTGCTTATTTTGATGAATCCATGGCTAGTAAAATAGTTTATAAACCATAGAGAAGTTGGAATACAGTAGGTTTAACACCAATATAAAATAATAATGAGTTCATTACAGTACATTGAATTGGTGTTTTTTTTCTTTCGCTAACGGAGCTCACAAGTTTTCTATTAAGTTTTGTGTTGTGAAGTTTTCAGGTTTTGGGTAAAGATTCGATGGACTATGGAACAAGGAGTGGCAAGAGCCTAAGCTTGAGGATGCACAAGGAACCTATAGGTAATATTCAAGGAAAACCAAAAGCCTAAGCTTGGGTATGCCCCAGAAGGCATCCCCTCTTTCGTCTTCGTTCATCGGTAACTTTACTTGGAGCTATATTTTTATTCGCCACATGATATGTGTTTTGCTTGGTGTGTCATTTTATTTTCTTTTGTTTTGCTTGATATTTGAATAAAATACCAAGATCTGAAATTATTAAATGTTAGAGAGTCTTCACATAGTTGCATAATTATTCAACTACTCATTGATCTTCACTTATATCTTTCGGAGTAGTTTGTTGTTGCTCTAGTGCTTCACTTATATCTTTTTAGAGCACGGTGGTGGTTTTGTTTTCTAGAAACTATTGATGTCTCATGCTTCACTTAGATTATTTTGAGAGTCTTAAATAGCATGGTAATTTTCTTATAATCCTAATATGCTAGGTATTCAAGATTAGAAAAAACTTTCTTATGAGTGTTTTGAATACTAAGAGAAGTTTGATGCTTGATGATTGTTTTGAGATATGGAGGTAATAATATCAAAGTCGTGCCAGTTGAGTAGTTGTGAATTTGATAAGTGCTTGTGTTGAAATTTGCAAGTCCCGTAGCATGCACATATCGTAAACGTTATGTAACAAATTTGAAACATGAGGTGTTATTTGATTGTCTTCCTTATGAGTGGCGGTCGGGGACGAGCGATGGTATTTTCCTACCAATCTATCCCCCTAGATGCATGCGCGTAGTGCCGAGGTTTTTGATGACTTGTAGATTTTTGCAATAAGTATGTGAGTTCTTTATGACTAATGTTGAGTCCATGGATTATACACACTCTCACCCTTCCATCCTTGCTAGCCTCTTCGGTACCGTGCATTGCCCTTTCTCACATTGAGAGTTGGTGCAAACTTCACCGGTGCATCGAAACCCCGTGATATGATACGCTCTTTCACACATAAACCTCCTTATATCTTCCTCAAAACAGCCACCATACCTACCTATTATGGCATTTCCATAGCCATTCCGAGATATATTGCCATGCAACTTTCCACCATTCCGTTTATCATGACACATTCATCATTGTCATATTGCTTAGCATGATCATGTAGCTGACATAGTATTTGTGGCAAAGCCGCCATTCATAATTCTTTCATACATGTCACTCTTGATTCATTGCATATCCCGGTACACCGCTGGAGGCATTCATATAGAGTCATACTTTGTTCTAGTATCGAGTTGTAAATAAATAGAAGTGCGATGATCATCATTTTCTAGAGCATTGTCCCAAGTGAGGAATATAAAAAAAAGAGAAAGGCCATAAAAAAGGAGAAGGCCCAAAAAAACAGAAAGGCCATAAAAAAGGGAAGGCCAAATAAAAAAATGAGAGAAAAAGAGATAAGGGACAATGTTACTATCCTTTGCCACACTTGTGCTTCAAAGTAGCACCATAATCTTCATGATAGAGAGTCCCTTGTTTTCTCACTTTCATATACTAGTGGGAATTTTTCATTATAGAACTTGGATTGTATATTCCAACAATGGGCCTCCTCAAGTGCCCTAGGTCTTCGTGAGCAAGCAAGTTGGATGCACACCCACTTAGTTTCTTTTGTTGAGCTTTCATACATTTATAGCTCTAGTGCATCCGTTGCATGGCAATCCCTACTCCTCGCATTAACATCAATCGATGGGCATCCCCATAGCTCATTGATTAGACTCGTTGATGTGAGACTTTCTCCTCTTTTGTCTTCTCCACATACCCCCATCATCATATTCTATTCCACCCATAGTGCTATGTCCATGGCTCGTGCTCATGTATTGCGTGAAGGTTTATGAGTTGAGATTACTAAAGTATGAAACAATTGCTTGGCTTGTCATCGGGGTTGTGCATGATGGGAGCATTCTTGTGTGACGAAAATGGAGCATGACTAAACTATATGATTTTGTAGGGATGAACTTTCTTTGGCCATGTTATTTTGAGAGACATAATTGCTTAGTTAGTATGCTTGAAGTATTATTATTTTTATGTCAATCTGAACTTTTATCTTGAATCTTTCAGATCTGAATATTCATGCCACAATTAAGAAGAATTACATTGAAATTATGCCAAGTAGCACTCCGCATCAAAAATTCTGTTTTTATCATTTACCTACTCGAGGACGAGCAGGAATTAAGCTTGGGGATGCTGATACGTCTCCAACGTATCTATAATTTTTGATTGCTCCATGCTATATTATCTTCTATTTTGGATGTTTATGGGCTTTATTATACACTTTTATATTATTTTTGGGACTTACTTATTAACCCAGAGCCCAGTGCCGATTTCTGTTTTTCCTTGTTTTAGAGTATTGCAGAAAAGGAAAATCAAACGGAGTCCAATTGACCTAAAACTTCACGGAACTTATTTTTGGAAGGAATGCAACCCGGGAGACTTGGAGTCCACGTCAAGGAAGCTTCGAGTAAGCCACGAGGTAGGGGGCGCGCCCACCCCCCTGGGCGCGCCCTCCACCCTCGTGGGCCCCTCGTGGCTCCCCTGACGTACTTGTTCCTCCTATATGTACCCATATACCCTAAAACGATCGGGGAGCACAATAGATCGGGAGTTCCGCCGCCAAAAGCCTCCGTAGCCACCGAAAACCAATCTAGACCCGTTCCGGCACCCTGCCGGAGGGGAATCCCTCTCCGGTGGCTATCTTCATCATCCCGGTGCTCTCCATGACGAGGAGGGAGTAGTTCTCCCTCGGGGTTGAGGGTATGCACCAGTAGCTATGTGTTTGATCTCTCTCTCTCTCTCTCTCTCTCTCTCTCGTGTTCTTGATTTGGCACGATCTTGATGTATCGCGAGCTTTGCTATTATAGTTGGATCTTATGTTTCTCCTCCCCCTCTACTCTCTTGTAATGGATTGAGTTTCCCCTTTGAAGTTATCTTATCGGATTGAGTCCTTTAAGATTTGAGAACACTTGATGTATGTCTTGCCGTGTGTATCTGTGGTGACAATGGGATACCACATGATTCACTTGATGTATGTTTTGGTGATCAACTTGCAGGTTCCGCCCATGAACCTATGCATAGGGGTTGGCGCACATTTTCGTCGTGATTCTTCGATAGAAACTTTGGGGCACTATTTGAGGTTCTATGTGTTGGTTGAATAGATGAATCTGAGATTGTGTGATGCATATCATATAATCATACCCACGGATACTTGAGGTGACATTGGAGTATCTATGTGACATTAGGGTTTTGGTTGATTTGTTTCTTAAGTTGTTATTCTAGTATGAATTCTAGGGCTGTTTGTGACACTTATAGGAATAGCCCAACGGATTGATTGGAAAGAATAACTTTGAGGTGGTTTCGTACCCTACCATAATCTCTTCGTTTGTTCTTCGCTATTAGTGACTTTGGAGTGACTCTTTGTTGCATGTTGAGGGATAGTATGTGATCCAATTATGTTATTATTGTTGTGAGAACTTGCACTAGTGAAAATATGAACCCTAGGCATTGTTTCAATGCATTGCAATACCGTTTGTGCTCACTTTTATCATTAGTTACCTTGCTGTTTTTATATTTTCAGATTACAAAAACCTTTATCTACTATCCAAATACCACTTGTATCACCATCTCTTCGCTGTACTAGTGCACCTATACAATTTACCATTGTATTGGGTGTGTTGGGGACACAAGACACTCTTTGTTATTTGGTTGCAGGGTTGCTTGAGAGAGACCATCTTCATCCTACGCCTCCTACGGATTGATAAACCTTAGGTCATCCACTTGAGGGAAATTTGCTACTGTCCTACAAACCTCTGCACTTGGAGGCCCAACAACGTCTACAAGAAGAAGGTTGTGTAGTAGACATCAAGCTCTTCGCAATGCTATAGGCTGGGGAGGTAGAAATCAAGAAGGAGCATCAATGTTGATGGTCAACAAGACCACCAGTTTCAAGAAAAAGGGTAAAGGGAAGAAGGGGAACTTCAAGAAGAACAGCAAGCCAGTTGCTGCTCAAGTGAAGAAACCCAAGTCTGGACCTAAGCCTAAGACTGAGTGCTTCTACTGCAAAGGAACTGGTCACTGGAAGCGGAACTGCCCCAATTATATGGCGGTGAAGAAGGATGGCAAAGTGAAAGGTATATTTGATATACATGTTACTGATGTGTACCTTACTAATGCTCGCGGTAGTGCCTGGGTATTTGATATTGGTTCAGTTGCTAACATTTGCAACTCAAAACATGGGCTACGGATTAAGCGAAGATTGGCTAAGGACGAGGTGACGATGCGCGTGGGAAATGGTTCCAAAGTCGATGTGATCGCTGTCGGCATACTACCTCAACTAGGAGTTGATCTTCCAGTTGATATTGTTATTGACAGGTTTCTTCAATCACTGCCACCAAGCTACAAAGGCTTCGTGATGAACTATAATATGCAAGGGATGAATAAAACAATTCCCGAGCTCTTCGCAATGCTTAAGGCTGCGGAGGTAGAAATCAAGAAGGAGCATCAAGTGTTGATGGTTAACAAGACCACTAGTTTCAAGAAAAAGGGCAAGGGAAAGAAAGGGAACTTCAAGAAGAATGGCAAGCAAGTTGCCACTCCTGGGAATAAGCCCAAAGCTGGACCCAAGCCTGAAACTGAGTGCTTCTACTGCAAACCCTGTTCAAGAATTCATCCGATTAACCAGTTAACTTGCCGATTAATCCCTACTCATAGGGTTCCCGAGTAGCCGATTACCCAATAAATCGTCCGATTAATTGATTAAATGGCCGATTAACTTGCCAATTAGCCTATTAATCCCCTACTCACCAGCCGACCAAGCAGCTACCAGTTAACGATTTCCTCAGCAATGACTGCAAAGGGAATGGTCACTGGAAATGGAGCTTCCCCAAATACTTGGCGGATAAGAAGGATGGCAAAGTGAACAAAGGTATATTTGATATACATGTTATTGATGTGTACCTTACTAATGCTTGTACTAGTGCCTGGGTATTTAATACTGATTTGGTTGCTCATATTTGTAACTCGAAACAATAGCTGCGGAATAAACGAAGATTGGCTAAGGACGAGGTGACGATGTGCGTCGAAAATGGTTCCAAGGTCGATGTGATTGTCGTTGGCATGCTACCTCTACATCTACCTTCGGGATTAGTTTTAGACCTAAATAATTGTTATTTGGTGCCAGTGTTGAGCATGAACATTATATCTGGATCTTGTTTGATGCGAGACGGTTATTCATTTAAATCAGAGAATAATGGTTGTTCTATTTATATGAGTAATATCTTTTACGGTCATGCACCCTCGATGAGTGGTCTATTCTTACTAAATCTTGATAGTAGTGATACACATGTTCATAGTATTGAAGCCAAAAGATGCAGAGTTGGTGATGATAGTGCAAATTATTTGTGGCACTTCCATTTAGGTCATATTGGTGTCAAGCGCATGAAGAAACTCCATTATGATGGACTTCTGGAATCACTTGATTATGAATCACTTGGTACTTGCGAACCATGCCTCATGGGCAAGATGACTAAAACTCCATTCTTCGGAACAATGGAGCGAGCAACAGAGTTATTGGAAATCATACATACTAATGTATGTGGTCCAATGAACATTGAAGCTCGCTGCGGATATCGTTATTTTCTCACCTTCACAGATGATTTGAGCAGATATGGGTATATCTACTTAATGAAACATAAGTCTGACACATTTGAAAAGTTCAAAGAATTTCATAGTGAAGTGGAAAATCATCATAACAAGAAAATCAAGTTTCTACGATCTGACCATGGAGGTGAATATTTGAGTTATGAGTTTGGACTTCATTTGAAACAATGCGGAATAGTTTCGCAACTCATGCCACCTGGAACACCACAACGTAATGGTGTGTCCGAACGTCGTAACCACACTTTATTAGATATGGTGCGATCTATGATGTCTCTCACTGATTTACCGCTATCGTTTTGGGGTTATGCTTTAGATACGGTTGCATTCACGTTAAATAGGGCATCATCTAAATCCGTTGAGATGACACCTTATGAACTATGGTTTGGCAAGAAACCCAAGTTGTTGTTTCTTAAAGTTTGGGGCTGCGATGCTTATGTGAAAAAGCTTCAACCTGATAAGCTCGAACCCAAATCGGAGAAATGTGTCTTCATATGATACCCAAAGGATACTATTGGGTACAACTTCTATCACAGATCCGAAGGCCAGATATTCGTTGCTAAGAATGGATCCTTTCTAGAGAAGGAGTTTCTCTCAAAAGAAGTGAGTGGGAGGAAAGTAGAACTTGACGAGGTAATTGTACCTTCTCCCTTATTGGAAAGTAGTTCATCACTGAAATTAGTTCCTGTGATTCCTACACCACTAAGTGAGGAAGCTAATGATGATCATGAAACTTCTGGTCAAGTTACTACTGAACCTCGTAGGTCAACCAGAATAAGATCCGCACCAGAGTGGTACGGTAATCCTGTTCTGGAAGTCATGTTACTTGACCATGACGAACTACAAACTATGAGGAAGTGATGACGAACCTACGGATTAGGGGGTCTCCGGACAGCCGGACTATATCCTTTGGCCGGACTGTTGGACCATGAAGACACAATATTGAAGACTTCGTCCCGTGTCCGGATGGGACTCTACTTGGCGTGGGAGGTAAGCTAGGCAATATGGATATGTATATCTCCTCATTTGTAACCGACCTTGTGTAACCCTAGCTCCCTCCGGTGTCTATATAAACTAGAGGGTTTTAGTCCGTAGGACAACATACAATCATACCATAGGCTAGCTTCTAGGGTTTAGCCTCTCTGATCTCGTGGTAGCTCTACTCTTGTACTACTCATATTATCAAGAATAATCAAGCAGGACGTAGGGTTTTACCTCCATCAAGAGGGCCCGAACCGGGGTAAAACATCGTGTCCCCTGCCTCCTGTTACCATCCGCCTTAGATGCACAGTTCGGGACCCCCTACCCGAGATCCGCCGGTTTTGACACCGACATTGGTGCTTTCATTGAGAGTTCCACTGTGCCGTCGCCGTAAGGAAGGATGCCTCGTCTCGTTGTTGAAAACAACATTACCGCCGGGGAAGCTCTGGCTGTCAGCCAAACTCTCCGGCTTGGCAGTTTCATCATGACCGCCAGCTCGGCCGCTGCACCGACGATGACCTCCCGGGTCATCAAAACCAGCCTCCACGTCGGCTCGGAATTCGCCGAGCAGATGGATCCAATGGAGCTCTCTTCCCTAAACGAGCTCTTGGATCGTATTGCCGCCTTGGGAGTCGCTACAGACTAAGATCGGATTGGGCTTAAACCCGATCAAAGGGAGATTAACTCTCCACCGGTCACCCATCATATTGCAGTGGTGGAGGAACAATGCAGCGATTCTTCCTCTATCTTGAGGACTAACTATGTCCGGATTCCTGAGCTCTCCGAGCAGGATACCCCTTTACGGGAGGACATCACCCAAGACCTGAACCTAGAATCAGGCAGCGGGCCAGACTTATCGGGCAACACTCCGGAATCCGAACTTCCAAGATTGGAAACTCCTCGGCCCCTGGGTCTCAGATCGGGTAGGTGTTCGGACTCAAATCCACCCACCCACCCAGACATAAATGATCTTTCCACATCAGGCAAGAGCCCCATGAAACAGTACATCATTATTGGGCCAGATTCCTCCTTGTGATGAACAAGGTTAAGGACTGTCGCGAGGAAAACACAGTCTCATTTTTCTGCAATAATTGCACGGACAAGGGAATCCTTAACACCTTAAGTCACCGTGACATATCACGCTTCGCTGACTTGGCGTCCATAGTACGAAAGTACTGTGCGATGGAAAGCACCTGGAAAACCGAAACAAAATTTTGGGATAATCTGGCTCGGAATATACACCCAGTCCGAAGTAAAAGGGTGCACTATCATAAGACACCCGAGTTAGTTACAAAGAAACAAAAACCCTCTACACACCATGGAACTGTATTGGAGGGATGGCTTAACAGACCCTGCTAAATTCATAGTACAGCGGATACCATACCAACACACAGCCTTAGAGTATGTTGGATACTCTAGCAGGTGGCCAAAAGTGGTGAGGATCTTCTCATCCCAAATGCCACAGAGCACCATCTCGTGGATAACAATACAGTATTAACAGTCTTTGAAACCTTCGCATCAAATAATAGGCGCGAGCGAACACTCCGCAGCCTCGCCGAAATCGGCCACGTGGGAGCAATAAATCCATGGAGTGACACGGCTATTACCTTCAATGCTAGTGACGAACCTAAATTCCGAACAGCCCGAGCACCAACTGCACTGGTCCTCAGTCCAATTGTGGACGACTTTCGACTCACCAAAGTACTCATGGATGGTGGCAGTGGATTGAACCTCATCTATGAGGAAACTCTTCAAAAAATGGAAATAGACTGGAACCGCATTGAGCAAAGCAGCACAACCTTCAGAGGAATCATCCCCAGTCGGGAAGCACGCTGTGCTGGGAAAATCACACTAGATGTGGTATTCGGCACGCGGGAGAACTATAGGTCCAAAGAAATTACATTCCAAGTGGCCCCGTTCAGTAGTGGATACCACGCCCTTTTAGAACGGGAGGCGTTCACGATCTTCCAAGCCATACCCCATTATGGGTACATGAAGCTCAAAATGCCCGGGCCCAACGGAATCATCACCCTCGCTAGTGATCCGGACACAGCACTCTGCGCCGAAAACAAAACAGCCGCATTTGCCCTCGAGGCATTATCCAAAGCCCTTTCGGCCGAGGAATTAACCGCGCTACGCTCCACAGTGGACAGGGACGACGTGATACTTGACAAGAGATCCAAGTCCACCTCTTTTAAACCAGCAGATGAAATAGTCAAATTCCAAGTCCACCCAATGGACCCTACAAAAACAGCCTCCATCGGGGCACAGTTAAACCCCGCCGTGGACGCCGCACTACGAGAATTCATGCGCGAGAATTGGGACATACTCGCCGGTCACCCCTCAGACATGCCAGGAATCCCACGCAGGCTGGCCGAGCACAGCCTCAATATCCTAAAGGGATTCAAGCCAGTCAAGCAGGCTCTTCGGCGTTTCTCTGAACCTAAGCGACAAGCTATGGGAGAGGAACTAGCCAAGTTATTGGAGGCCGGATTCATTAGAGAAATAAAACACCCGGACTGGCTAGCAAACCTGGTGATGGTACCAAAGAAGGACAAATCCTGGTGCCTATGTGTCGATTTCAAGGACCTCAACAAGGCTTGCCCAAAGGATCCCTTCCCCCTCCCCTGCATTGATCAAATTGTCGACACTACCGCAGGACACGAGTCATTGTGTTTCCTCGACGCATACTCCGGCTACCACCAAATCAAGATGGAGGAGTCTAACCAAGCCGCAACGGCATTTATCACACCATACGGCCCCTTCTGTTTCAACACAATGCCTTTTGGGCTCAAAAACGCCAGCGCAACATATCAGCGCATGATTCAGACATGTCTGGAGAAACAGATCGGCAAAACAGTAAAGGCATATGTTGATGATGTGGTCGTCAAAACCAAACACGTCGACTCTCTAATAGACGACTTGAGGCTCACATTCGACAACCTCCGAACATACGACATCAAGCTCAATCCGGAAAAATGCGTTTTCGGCGTACCAGCCGAAAAGCTCCTGGGCTTCATTGTCTCTAGTAGAGGAATTGAAGCTAATCCGGCCAAAATCCGAGCTCTGTCATAGTTGTCCATCCCAACGGACCTCAAACAAATCCAGAAATTAACTGGATGTGTGGCGGCTCTAAGCCGCTTTATCTCCCGCTTAGGAGAAAAGGCATTACCCCTTTATCGCCTCCTTCGGCACACTGAACACTTCGAGTGGACGGATGCTGCCACAGCCGGATTGGAAGAAATAAAAGCCGTACTGGCAACCAACCCAATCCTGGCGGCACCAAACATCAGCGAACCAATGCTGTTGTACATTGCGGCAACTCACCAGGTTGTAAGCGCAGTGCTCGTCCGTCGAACATAAATTCCCTCTTCAAAAGTTGGTATATTATGTATCCACTGTCCTCACTCCATGCAAATCACAGTACCCACATTATCAAAAGATAGCCTATGCGGCATGGCATCCCGGAAGCTGCGACACTACTTTCAAGAGTGTTCGATTACAGTAGGCTTGGAAGTGCCACTTAATGATATTATAAACAACCGCGACGCCACATGCCGGATTGCCAAATGGGCCATTGAGTTCCTCCCGTTCGACATAACATACAAACCTTGGGGAGCCATTAAGTCGCAAGTATTGGCCGACTTTGTCGCCAAATGGACGGAAGCCGAACTCCCTAAAGAGTACGGCGCATACTCCAATTGGATCATGCACTTCGACGGCTCCAAAATGCTGGCTAGTCTAGGGGCCGGCGTCGTCTTGATGTCCCCAACCGGAGATACAGTGCAATATGTACTGTAGATACTGTATACAGACTCCAACAACGCAGCCGAATATGAAGCCCTGTTACATGGTCTTCGGATGGCAGTTTCCATGGGCATTCAACGCCTGGAGGTGCGTGGGGATTCGAACCTCGCAATATACCAAATAAATGGAGACTTCGATTCCAGGGATCCGAAGATGGTGGCCTATCGAAACGCCGTCCTAAAGATGTCAGCTCGGTTCGAGGGGCTCGAATTTCACCATGTGGCTCGGGGAAACAATCAGGCGGCGGATATCCTCACCCGCATCGGCGCAAAACGTGATGCGGTCCCCCAACATCTTTTTGGAGAGGTTGTTTAAGCCATCTGTGGTATGGGAAGGGGACACCGGTAACAATAGTCCGGACCCAGCCAAAATGCCCGATACCGAATACTCTGACATAATCAGAGGCTCTGCCACCGAAATAACACCTTCAGCCCATGTAATAATGGCCATCATTTCCCCGTGGACAGAACCATTCCTGTCCTACCTAACTAGGCAGGAACTTCCCGAGGACCAAAATGAGACACGCTGCATAGTGCGGCGATCTAAAGCCTACAGGGTCCACGAGGGAGAGCTGTATAAAAAAAGCACTACCGGAGTCCTTAAAAGGTGCATCTCCGAAGAGGAAGGGCGGAAGCTTTTGGCAGAAATTCACGCCGGACTCGGCGGCCACCACGCCGCAGCCCAGGCCCTTGTAGGCAAGGCCTTATATACAGGGTTTTATTGGCCGACGGCCCGGGCAGACGCACAGGACTTGGTCCAATGCTGCGTCGGTTGCCAGCTTTTTGCAAACCAAAGCCACATGCCACCCACCTCCCTCCAAACAATCCCCATTACTTGGCCCTTCGCGGTCTGGGGGCTCGACATGGTTGGACCCCCTAAAGGGGGACCCATAAGAAAAAATACTTACTGGTGATGGTGGATAAATTCACCAAATGGATAGAAGTCAAACCTGTTAAAACAGCCGAATCCGGACTGGTGATAGACTTCATATCCGGGGTTGTACACCGTTATGGCGTCCCCCACAACATCATCACTGACAATGGCACGAACTTCAAGCTCGGTTATGCTTCCGTCTATCACCCACAAACCAACGGCCAAGTTGAGCGAGCAAATGGTCTTATCATGAGGGGCATTAAACCCAGATTAGTGCGGTCCTTAAAGGAGTCTAACACGCACTGGGTAGAGGAGCTCGACTCCGTACTCTGGGGGCTGTGGACCACGCCGAATCGTACTACCGGATATACACCCTTCTTTATGGTGTACGGCGCAGAGGTAGTTCTGCCCTGCGACATAATTCATGACTCACCTCGAGTGCGCATGTACGAAGAAAGAGAAGCCGAGCTGGATCGGCAGGACAGTCTGGACACCCTGGAGGAGGAGCGCGACGTGGCAAAAGCCCGTTCCGCATTCTATCAACAACAGGCTCGCAGATACCAAAGCAGAGAAGTACGGGCCAAAACTTATAACGTTGGAGAGTTAGTTCTACGCCTGCCGGAGAAGAAAAAGACCAAGCTCGAGCCCAAATAGGAAGGTCCCTTCATTATTGACCAAGTTCTGACAGGTGGAGCGTACCGTCTGCGGGATGCATCGAATAATCGACTTGAGCCGAACCCATGGAACGCAGCTAGGCACCGAAGATTCTACGCCTAGCGTCGGACTCTATGTTCGTCCCCTTCCTCTGCCCATTTTTTGCATATACATTATCTGTCTTTTTTCTCTTTTTTCTTGTATTCTTTCTCAAGGCCTTCAAGGGCCAACTTGTGCCTCGCTCGCACATTATAGACGCGCTAACCGCGCTCATTATACCTGGGGGCTTCTTACAGAGAAGCTTAATTATCTATCTGGGCTTCATGCCCTGCACATGTGTTATTATTCCGCATGTACCTTTTCTTCGCCACTATATGCATCGATATGACTTAAGTTTTGGCCAAGCTGGGTTGCCTGGCTTTTGTATTTATGCCCTACGTTCCCATTAATTCGGCTAGGGCATAAGGGGAGCACCTCCGCGATTGTTACTGCCTGGTCAGCCGGATGTGTACCTCAGACTGGGTGAAGCCGAAAGCTAGCGTTCTTAAGGGAATATTCAGTCGGCGAACTAAAGATGATTTTTATTTATTTTCCATATATGCCCCCAAATGTTTTTTCTTGCGGCTCCGCTCGCAGTCCAGACATGCACTTTAGGGCATGTGTACCCAGGGAAAGGAACCCCTAATGGAACTATTCTCCCTGGAAGATGTTTCTTACTACCCATGTAATATAAGATAACTAGTTGGGTACTTGTCTGTTCAAGCACTAATGACCCCTACGCCTGGTTTCCACGCATACCCTAGTTCTCATATAACTGAGCGGGTATTCGGACACACTCTGGACTATCGGGTCCCGAGGTTGAAGCGAAAAGGTCCGCCATGACAAATGATTTACAATCCGGCTAGAAGGCATTATACATGTCACTTTAATTACATAGTCATGTAGACTGACTAAATTCCTCTTCTATACCATCCAACAGGCGGTCTAGCCTACAATCCTGTTGGGAATACTTTGCGGCTAATTCTACTTGCCCATAGACTAAGCTAACGGGGATCTCTTTCCCATCGGGCCCCATAGGTCCGACCTCGGCCATGTGGTTTGGGTCAGCCTTGGTATACCGCGTCTTCACCATGGCCCAGGCTTCCCTGGCACCTTGACGGCATGCCGATATCTTCCATAATCGGAAGCACCGCCGTGCTCCCTTGAGCTTCTCCGCAAGCTCTCCAATGCCTTCTGGCAGGGAGACTGATGGCCACAAGGCCTGGGCAATACCTTGCATCACCTGTTGAACTTGTTCGTGCAGTTGTGAGAGCTCGGATAGAAGATCACCCGCAGACCCGGGCATCTCCTCCGCGGGACGACCCGTCAGCATACCTGTAGACATAACTCTATTAGCCGGCTTCTCCGTCGTCCCCTTTTTAAGGGTTCGTTCAAGCACTTACTGAAAATGCCGTTCGAAGCCGCTTATTCTCCTTCTCGGAGTCTGCAAGCTGGGCTCGAACATCTTTCAGTTCCACGCTCAGCTTGGTATTGGCGTCTTGGAGATTGTTTTTCTCTCGCCTGACCTCAATCAGCATGCGTTTGCCAGCCTTTAGCTGTCGTACGACATGCTGGTCCTCCAGATTCTCTCCGGATTCATCTGCAATATCTATTGTTAGATCTGCAGCCACGCCGCACGCTATATGGTACATATCATTCTTGGAAACAAATGTTACCAGCTGGGGACTTTTTAGGTTCCTTCAATGTGGCAACGGCGGCCCGAAGTTGGGTCTTGCATTCCTCCAGCTCCTGTGACAGTCTAGTATTCTTCTCTGTAAGAACCTGCACAATAGATGATCCTTAAATCAGTTCTGCTAACTGTTTCAAGTCTCAGGAGCTACTGATACATATAATCGTTAGATTTTCTTACCCGTACATCCCTTACATACTGGTTCGTGGCTCTGGCTAGACCATTTTGAGCAGCACGGAGGTACGCGTCTCCAGAATTGAAGGCATCAAATGCCTCTGGGGAGAAGCAAGCATCACGGAGTACGGCTCGGCGACGCCTATGATTCATGGCGCTCTCCACTTCTGAATTTGTAGCGGATAGTCTATCTGCATCCTCTGTAGGAGGATTATCCGGCGTCCGCCCCATGTCGGCTTCCGCCTCTATGTCCGGTCCTAGAGCCCGACTGGTGGAAGCATGATCGGTAGCCTCACAGGACATATTCCGGCGAGCGTTTTTTCTGTTAAAGAAACATGGACGTCATTACATTTTGAGAAAGACGACAACCACGGAGCAGGGTCTTTGTCATACCTCTGCGCCGGTGTCTCCATCCTGACCGCCTTCCTTTTTGACCTGCCCGGCCTCGGTGCCCCTTGTTGGCGAGTTGCTGCAGGTTCGGCACGGCGTCCCGAAGGCCTTCCCTGTAAAACACCATATGTATATGGTAGGTGAAGTGTCTAAAAGGGGATCCTAGTTTTTGGAGTTGGGATTTTTGGTTTTTCTTACGTGCGACGCAGGAAGCAGTCTGGGATAGTCGGCCGTAATGGCCACCATGGCATCATCACAGCTTAATTGATAGAACTGTCGGTCTATCAGCTCCACGAATATGTCCGGATCTTCTTCGAGTCCGGGACCAAGGGCCCGGTCAGGGTCCTCTAGTTGTGGGGATGGGATGTTGACCTCCCTTATGGCTTTTCGCAGTTCCTGCCACACAATGGCAAGGTGAATACCTACGACAAAGAATGTGGGAAGAATGGGAGTAGGGAGATATAACTCACCCAGCTTGGAGGGTTGTACCTAGAGAATCCTTCCCGTGGCTTGATGCGGACGAACTCCTCTTCCTCTCCCTTGAACAACTCGAATTTTTTTTTTGCTAAAGCGGCAGCGTTGTCCAGACCCTTTCTCCCACAACGGGTGGCATCATCTTCCCCATTAAAACACCACAGGGGGTACCCTCGATATTGAAGTGGCTGCACTCCCTGCATTATGCATATTGACATAACCTCGATTACTGTCAATCCTGATTGAGCCAGCGCTTTAATCCGTTTCATCAGGTAAAGGACTTCTCCGCTGTCTTCCTCCTGGGGGCTCTATGGGCGCCCAATTTCGGCGTTTCTTCAGAGGAGCATTGTTGAACTCAGGAAGACCCCGCTAAACTAGGTCCGGAAGGGGGATGTCCTCCATATAAAACCATTCCGAAGGCCAGTCTTCGGACGTCTTCTTCGGAGTACCGGACAGGTATCCTGTTTCGGCGATGCGCCATATTTCGGCTCCGCCCACTTGATAAAGTGACCCCTTCTGTGTGCGGGGAACGAGGCAAAATAACCTTTTCCACAGCTCGAAATGAGCCTCGCAGCCCAGGAATAACTCACAAAGGGCAACATAGCCAGCGATGTGTAATATGGAAGCAGGGGTGAAATTATGCAATTGGAGGCCATAAAACTCCAGGAGCCCGCGGAGGAACGGATGAATTGGAAATCCGAGTCCCCTTAATAAGTAAGGAACAAGGCATACCCGCTCCCCTGTAGAGGGACTGGGGAAGCTCTCCGCTTGCTCCCCGCCATTATAGGTGGCAAGCTCGGCTCGGACGAGAACCATATACGCTGGAGGGTGAAATCCCTTAGTCTGCAGTTCGACTGATCGACTGTGTGGGATAGAACACCTCTCCCAATCACCGGGCTTGGGGCAACGGGGGCGGGAGGAGGAGCTGCCATTGTCGGCCATGCTGGAATGGATTTTTCTGAAGCGCACTCCGATGGATTCTCGCTGGGGGAGGATGATATGGATTGCATCTAAGAATCCCCATCCCTTTAATAGACAACTTATTTATCTAGCTAGGGGGGCGAATGTAAAAACTCCATGGCTCCTCGTATTCATTCGACGCGTGGAAGATAGCTCTTATTGGGCGCAGAAGCCAACAGGTCCAACATTTATGGGGCCAGACACTGCTTAACAAACATTCAAAATTTGGAGAAGAACCCACCTTGCAATGCCGAAGACAATACCGCGTGTCAGACTTGATGTCATTGAAGCCTGGTTCGGGGGCTACTGAGGGAGTCCTGGATTAGGGGGTCTCCGGACAGCCGGACTGTTGGACCATGAAGACACAAGATTGAAGACTTCGTCCCGTGTCCGGATGGTACTCTACTTGGCGTGGAAGGCAAGCTAGGCAATACGGATATGTATATCTCCTCCTTTGTAACCGACCTTGTGTAACCCTGGCCCCCTCCGATGTCTATATAAACCGGAGGGTTTTAGTCCATAGGACAACATACAATCATACCATAGGATAGCTTCTAGGGTTTAGCCTCTCTCATCTCATGGTAGATCTACTCTTGTACTACTCATATTATCAAGAATAATCAAGCAGGACGTAGGGTTTTACCTCCATCAAGAGGGCCCGAACCTGGGTAAAACATCGTGTCCCCTGCCTCCTATTACCATCTACCTTAGACGCACAGTTCGGGACCCCCTACCCGAGATCCGCCGGTTTTGACACCGACAATTGTATTAACCGGAAACTTAGTACATGTGTGAATACATAGACAAACAGAGTGTCACTAGTTTGCCTCTACTTGACTAGCTCATTGAATCAATGATGGTTATCTTTCCTATCCATAGACATGATTTGTCATTTGATTAACGGGATCACATCATTAGAGAATGATGTGACTGACTTGACGCATCCATTAGCTCAGCATGATGATCGTTTAGTTTGTTGCTGTTGCTTTCTCCATAACTTATACATGTTCCTATGACTATGAGATCATGCAACTCCCGAATACCGGAGGAATACTTTGTGTGCTACCAAACGTCATAACGTAACTGGGTGATTATAAAGGCGCTCTACAGGTGTCTCCGATGGTGTTTGTTGAGTTGGCATAGATCGAGATTAGGATTTGTCACTCCGATTGTCAGAGAGGTATCTCTGGGCCCTCTCAGTAATGCACATAATTATAAGCCTTGAAAGCAATGTAGCTAATGAGTTAATTACAGGATGTAGCATTACAGAACGAGTAAAGAGACTTGCCGGTAACGAGATTGAACTAGGTATTGAGATATCAACGATCGAATCTCTGGCAAGTAACATACCGATGACAACGGGAACAACGTATAACGTTATGCGGTTTGACCGACAAAGATCTTTGTAGAATATGTGGGAGCCAATATGAACATGCAGGCTCCGCTATTGGTTATTGATCGAAGACATGTATCGGTCATGTCTACATAGTTCTCAAACCCGTAGGGTCCGCACGCTTAACGTTCGGTGACGATCGATATTATGAGTTTATGTGTTTTGATGAACTGAAGGTAGTTCGGAGTCTCGGATTTGATCACGGACATGACGAGGAGTCTCGAAATGGTCGAGATGTAAAGATCGATATATTGGAAGCCTATGTTTTTACATCAGAATAGTGTCGGATGAGTTCGGGCATTTTCCGGAGTACCAGGAGGTTACCGGAACCCCCCGGGGAGTATATGGGCCTTATTGGGCTTTAGGGGAAAGAGAGAGGGGTTGCCTAGGGTAGGCCGTGCCCCCAAGTCCTAGTACGAATTGGACTAGGGGAAGGAGTGGCACCCCCTTCTTCCTTCTCTTCTCTCCTTCCCTTCCTTCTCTCCTACTCCTACTTGGAAAGGGGGGAATCCTACTCCTGGTGAGAGTAGGACTCCCTAGGGCACGCCATAGTAGAGGGCCGGCCTTCCCCTCCTCTACTCCTTTATATATGGGGGAGGGGGCATCCCATAGACACAAGTTGATCATTGATCTCTCAGCCGTGTGCAGTGCCCCCTCCACCATAATCCACCTCGGTCATATCATAGCGGTGCTTAGGCGAAGCCCTGTTCCGGTAGCATCATCATCACCGTCATCACGCCGTCGTGCTGACGAAGCTCTCCCTCGACACTCTGCTGGATTGTGAGTTCATGGGACGTCACCGAGCCGAACATGTGCAGATCACGGAGGTGTCGTACCTGCGGTGGTAGGATCGGTCGATCGTGAAGACATACGACTACATCATCTACGTTGTCATAACGCTTCCGCTTATGGTCTATGAGGGTACGTGGACAACACACTTCCCTCTCGTTGCTATGCATCACCATGATCTTGCGTGTGTGTAGGATTTTTTTTTGAAATTACTGCGTTCCCCAACAGGACATTGGGTGCCCCACTCCAGTGCTGAATGATGATTATTGGGATAGTCAGCACCCCAATTCTCCCATGTTCACGCCACTACAACAGATTCCTCAGTCCCGAGTGCACACTGAAGTTCAAATGGGTTCTGAAGATCATCACTCCACTCCTTCCATTCCTGATGAAATTCCAGCCACTAGTGCTGATGTTAATGTTGATGAAGAATTGAAGACCCAGGCTGCTACTGAAGCAGAAACTGAAATTCCTCGGCCTGTGGTTCCTGAGAATGTGATTCCTGAGGCTGTGATGACTTTGACTGACACTCCTCAGCCCAAGCCGAAGAATCCCTTCTCCAAGAACCAAAAATTCAAGGCTGATGACTTCTTCCATGAGCATGTATTCTTCATAGATTACAATCTACGAAGGAAGCGTTTCTGGACCGCAAGCCAAGCAATCTTCTATTCTTCACTGCTTTTTAATAAGGACAAAGTATTTGATCATGAGCATATTCCTCATGTGGACATGGAATCACTGCCTTGCTTCACACCAGTCCTCAGTGTTCTTCATGACGCTGGGCTGCTAAACTTTTGCACTGACATCATAGACTAGAATGAAGAACTAATTCTTCAGTTCTACGCGACGCTGCACATCACAGGAAATGCTGAAGATGTGAATTCTTGGGTGTTGGACTGGATGACAGAAAACACTCACTTCAAACCACCGGCCTTTGAATTGCTTCATGCCCTTCCTGTCAGTCCTCCCCTTGAAGGTGCATGTTGTATCTATCATGAACCTGAGCTATCTGACCATTACATGCATGTTTTGATGAAACCTCTGAAGCCTGGTCAAGCCCCAAGGACCAAATTCCTCGTGAAGGAGTTTCTATATGTTCCTCAGACCATCTATCGCATTCTGACCAAGACATTGAGTCCCATCAAAGGCCACGACTCGAATGAAGAAGAAGTCGTTGGCATCATGAAAAATTTGTTGTTCAACTTCATTCATGGCGTCCTAATCAACTACCATGATTTCTTCACGAGGACTCTGGCAAATGTTGCATTGTCGCCTTTTGAGTTGAAGCCTTATGCTCCCTGGATTATGAGATTCATCAGATCAAGGTCTTCAATCAATTACAAGGCTGACTTTCAGAATCATCTCAGTTACTTGCCGCCCATTGAAGTCTTTAAAAGACATGTTTCCTCATCTGATGAGAAGGGCAAGGCAACTGCTATTATTGATGAAGGCATTCATCCATTGGATGGTCAGTTCTGCAAAGCTGCATCTTATTCCACCAATGATGACTCTGCCACTCATGACTCTGCCACCAATTCTTCAAAGCAAAATCCTCAAGGCACAACTCCAAGGGTGTTGACTGATCGTGAGCTTCTCCTCAGTCTTCACCAGAAGGTCGATCGCAACCACAAGTGGGTGAAAAAGACAGTTTGGTTCAATTCTTCAAAACATGACCATCACTCAGAATTCAGTGAAGAAGAACCATTACTATCTGCATGAAGTATTTGATCGCACCTGGGATGTTCTGACTCATCTTTACAGTGAAGATGACCTCAAGAAGATGGGCTACAAGCAGGAATTTGACTGGTCTCAGCCACCTTCGAAGAAATTCAAGAAGGTCAAAGTTCCTTACTTAGTGGCCAACTCTTATTCTTCATCGCGCGTGACTGATGAAAATGAAGATTTGGACGACACTGCGACAAGCCCCACTTCAACAACCGACCCCAACTACGCTGAAGCAATCCTGAATGTACGACACCTCCGCGTTCAGCACACGTTCAGCTCGGTGACGACCTTGCCTTCTTGATCCAGCAAGACGGTGAAGTAGTGGATGAGTTCCGACAACATGACAGTGTGGTGACGGTGGTGGTGATGCTATCTCCGCAGGGCTTCGCCTAAGCACTACAAAAATATGACCGAGGGACGGAACTGTGGAGGGGGGCGCCGCACACGGCTAAGATATTGTCGTGGTTATGTGTGGCGCCCCCTCCCACGTATATATACATGGGGGGAGGGAGGAGACAGCCAGGAGGCACCCCAAGTGGGGCCGAATCCCACTTGGGGTCCTACCCCTAGCCACGCCCCCTACCTTTTTAGGTGAGCGTGGAAAGGCAGGGGAGGGTGCCCCCCCCATTTCCTTTCTCCCATGAGAAAGGGAAGGCTGGAGGGGCTAGCCCTCCCCCTTTTCCTTCCCTAGGGCCAGCAGCCAGGAAGAGGAGTGTGCCAGCCCCTTGGGGGCTGGTGTGTCTATCCCCTTGGCCCATATACCTCCCGGGGTGTCCGGAACCCCTTCTGGCGATCCGATGACTACTCGGTGCACTCCGAAACTCTTCTGGTGTTCTAATATCATTGTCCTATATATCAATCTTTACCTCTGGACCATTCCAGAGATCCTCGTCATGTCTGTGATCTCATCCGGGACTCCGAACTACATTCAGTCACCAACTCATATAACACTATATCGTCAATGAACATTAAGCGTGCGGACCCTACGGGTTCAAGAACTATGCAGACATGACCGAGACACCTCTCTGGTCAATAACCAATAGCAGAACCTGGATGCCCATATTGGCTCCTACATATTCTATGAAGATCTTTATCGGTCGAACCTTATGACAACATACGTAATTGGCTTTGTCCATCGGTATGTTACTTGCCCGAGATTCGATCGTCGGTATCTTCATACCTAATTAAATATCATTACCGGCAAGTCTCTTTACTTGTTACGTAATACATAATCTTGCAACTAACTCCTCAGTCACTTTGCTTGCAAGGCTTCTTATGATGTGTATTACCGAGAGGGCCCAGAGTCACCTCTTCGATACAGGGAGTGACAAATCCTAATCTCGATCTATGTCAACTCAACAAACACCTTCGGAGATACCTGTAGAGCATCTTTATGATCACCCAGTTACGTTGTGACGTTTGATAGCACATAAGGCATTCCTCCGGTATTCGGGAGTTGCGTAATCACATAGTCAAAGGAATATGTATTTGACATTAAGAAAGAAATAGCAATAAATTGAACGATCAAATGCTAAGCTAATGGATAGGTCTTGTCCATCACATCATTCTCCTAATGATGTGATCAAGTTATCAAGTGACAACACATATCTATGACTCGGAAACCTTAACCATCTTTGATCAACGAGCTAGTCTAGTAGAGGCTCACTAGGGACACGGTATTTGTTTATGTACCCACACATGTATCTAAGTTTCCAATCAATACAATTATAGCATGGATAATAAACTTTTTATCATGAATAAGGAAATATAAAAAACAATTTTATTATTGCCTCTAGGGCATATTTCCTTCAGTCTCCCACTTGCACTAGAGTCAATAATCTAGATTACGTTGTAATGAATCTAACACCCATGGAGTCTTGGTGCTAATCATCTTTCCTCCATCCTTGCCCTTTTCATCAATGGAGTTCAAGTGTCTCTTGATGTGTTTGGTTCTCTTGTGAAACCTGGATTCCTTCACTAAGGCAATTGCTCCAGTGTTGTCACAAAATATTTTCGTTGGAACCGATGCACTGGGTATTACACCCAGATCAGATATGAACTCCTTCATGTGCTGCTTCCGAAGCAGCTATGTAGTCCGCTTCACATGTAGATCCTGCCATGACGATCTGCTTGGAATTGCACCAACTGACCAATATAAATACGTATCCGGTTTCTGACTTAGAGTCATCCGGATCAGTGTCGAAGCTAGCATCGATGTAACCATTTATGACGAGCTCTTCATCACCTCCATAACCGAGAAACATATCCTTGGTCCTTTTCAGGTACTTCAGGATGTTCTTGACCACTGTCCAGTGATCCACTCCTCGATTACTTTGGTACCTCCCTGCCAAACTTATGGCAAGGCACACATCAAGTCTGGTACACATCATGGCATGCATTATAGAACCTATGGATGAGGCATAGGGAATGACTTTCATTCTCTCTCTATCTTTTGTCGTGGTCGGACTTTGAGTATGACTCAATTTCACACCTTGCAACACACGCAAGAACCCTTTCTTTGACTGGTCCATTTTGAACTTCTTCAGAACTTTATCAAGGTATGTGCTTTGTGAAAGTCCTATTAAGCGTCTCGATCTATCTCTATAGATCTTGATGCCTAATATGTAAGCAGCTTCACCGAGGTCTTTCATTGAAAAATTCTTATTCAAATATCCTTTTATGATATCCAGAAATTCTATATCATTTCCAATCAGTAATATGTCATCCACATATAATATCAGAAATCCTATAGAGCTCCCACTCACTTTCTTGTAAATACAGTTTTCACCATAAGTATGTATAACCAAATGCTTTAATCACATCATCAAAGCGTATATTCCAACCCCAAGATGCTTGCACCAGTCCATAGATGGATCGCTGGAGTTTGCACACTTTGTTAGCACCTTTAGGATCGACAAAACCTTCTAGTTGCATCATATACAACTCTTCTTTAAGGAACCCGTTAAGGAATGAATTTTTGACATCCATTTGCCAGATTTCATAATCATAAAATGCGGCAATTGCTAACATGATTCTAGCTGACTTAAGCATCACTGCGGGTGAGAAAGTCTCATTGTAGTCAACCCCTTGAACTTGTCGAAAACCTTTTGCGACAAGTCAAGCTTTGTAGACAGTGCATATTTACCATCATCGTCTGTCTTCCCTTGAAGATATCCATTTATTCTCATGGTTTGCCGATCATCGGCAAAGTCCACAAATCCACACTTTGTTCTTATACATGGATCCTATCTCAGATTTCATGGCCTCAAGCCATTTGTCAGAATCTGGGCCCATCATAGCTTCTTTATGGTTCGCAGGTTCACCGTTGTCTAACAACATGAGTTCTAGGACAGGGTTACCGTACTACTCTGGTGTGGTACGTGTTCAGGTCGACCTACGAGGTTCAGTAGTTACTTAATCTGAAGTTTCATGATCATCATCATTAGCTTCTTCTCTAGTTGATGTAGGCATCACGGGAACGGTTTTCTCTAATGTGCTACTTTCCAATTTGAGAGAAGGTACAGCTACCTCATACAGTTCTACTTTCTTCCCACTCATTTCTTTCGGGAGAAGCTCCATATCTATAAATGACCCATTCTTAGCAACAAAGATCTTGCCTTCGGATCTGTGGTAGAACGTATACTGCCGGTGTCAAAACCGGCGGATCTCGGGTAGGGGGTCCCAAACTGTGTGTCTAAGGCGGATGGTAACAGGAGGCAGGGGACACGATGTTTTACCCAGGTTCGGGCCCTCTTCATGGAGGTAAAACCCTACATCCTGCTTGATTTATTCTTGATGATATGAGTATTACAAGAGTTGATCTACCACAAGATCGGAGAGGCTAAACCCTAGAAGATAGCATATGGTATGATTGTATGTTGTCCTATGGACTAAAACCCTCTAGCTTATATAGACACCGGAGGGGGCTAGGGTTACACAAGGTCGGTTACAAAGGAGGAGATATCCATATCCGTACTGCCTAGCTTGCCTTCCATGCCAAGTAGAGTCCTATCCGGACACGGGACGAAGTCTTCAATCTTGTATCTTCATAGTCCAACAGTCCGGCCAAAGGATATAGTCCGGCTGTCCGGAGACCCCCTAATCCAGGACTCCCTCAGTAGCCCCTGAACCAGGCTTCAATGACGATGAGTCCGGCGCGCAGTGTTGTCTTCGGCATTGCAAGGCGGGTTCCTCCTCCGGATACACCACAGAAGAGTTTGAATAAAAGGATAGTGTCCGACCCTGCAAAATAAGTTCCACATACCACCGTAGAGAGAATAATATTTCCACAAATCTAATCTGCTGACACGTTTTGGCAACATGACATCATGCCATGGCTCGGTGATTATTCGAACCATTTTTCTTTAACTAGCCCCGCACATAACGCGAGGCAGTTTCTTGACACGTCTTGTCAAAGCAGAGATCGTGTCCCCCTTATTACGGGATTCTCATCAATACGGGCGTGGGTAACCCAACCGCGCCATCAATTACGGCGCTTGGGGATAAGCGAGTTTTACCAGGCTAGTGGGGGCGCATAGTTTCGGCCGCCCTTATAAGGGGATAAGGTTTAACCTTTTTCTACCCACGCCTTCTTCCTCCTTGCTCATCCATTCTTGCGCACTCGAGCTCCAACGCCCAAGTCCACATCCTTCTCCTCAACCTTCTCCAAACATGTCCGGAGCGGGAGGCAAGTGGATGGCTTCCTCCGTCACGGAGGGACACATCAAAAAGCTGCGCGGAGCCGGATACTTAGCTGCGAATATCGCGCATCGGCTGCCCGCTGCGGGGCAGATCGTCCCTAACCCGGAACCTCATGACAGGCTAGTTTTCCTCCACCACTTCCTCCGCGGACTGGGGTTTCCCCTCCATCCATTCGTCCGCGGTCTTATGTTCTACTACGGGCTGGACTTTCATGATCTGGCCCCGAACTTCATCCTCAACATTTCGGCGTTCATCGTCGTGTGTGAGGCTTTCCTCCGCATCCGGCCCCACTTCGGCCTGTGGCTGAAGACCTTCAATATCAAGCCGAAGGTGGTGGGAGGCCAACAAGCAGAATGCGGGCGGAACCATGGTGGGCAAGATGCCCAATGTTATATGGCTTGAAGGCTCCTTCGTGGAGACCATAAGGGGTGGCAATCGGCGTGGTTCTACATCACCGAGCCGCGCGACACCAACTGGGTGGCGGCCCTGGGGTTCATCGGTGGAGCTGGACGGACTCCAGAAATGTATCTGGAATATTGCAAGCAAGAAGCTCAAGCTTGTCAACATAGTCCAGGTCATGCTCTTCCGCCGGATCCTCCCGTGTCAACAACGGGATTTCAACTTGTGGGAGTTCGACCCGGCCCAGCACCAGACTCTGAGCCAGCTCTTCAACACGACGCACAAGGACGTCTGGAGGGTGTTGTTCAAAGGGTGCTGAGGTCACTCCCTCTCTCACCGAGGACCGCGGGCTAAGCGCGAAGCGCCCTGCGAATCTGGTAAGTTTTGTACATCTGGTAGGATTTTTACTTCCCATAGCTTAACCACGTGCGGGGTCTGAGCTCCCATGCCTTTGACAGGACTTGGTGGGGGCATCGGAGAAGATCAACTGTCCGGCCCCTCTGCCCGAAGACACTGCGGACGCTCTCCTGACGGAGATGCTGACTCCGGCTCCTTACAAGGTGCCGGAGAAGACCAAGAAGAAGGCCAAGGGAACCCGAAAGAGTTCCCGACGCCAGGTGGTATCGGACTCATCGTCCGATGACTCTGCGACGCACTCCTCCCACGAAGACGAGGAGGAAGATGAAGATGCTCCCCCTCCAGCCGGGGGAGACAAGAAAAGGAAGGCCGCCCCAACCGGGGGGGCGAAGGGTCCAAGAAGGGAAGGACTCTCCTTCCGGACTGCTCCACCACCGCCGCCGAAGACGAAGACGAGTGGCTGCTCAGGGCCAAGCCCCTGGCGAAGTCGTAAGTATTCGGATACCAGAGTAACTCATAGCATACCTTTGTCGCACTGCTTCTCCTAACGCCGAATATGATTATGCAGACCGCCCCAAGCCCGTATCGACATATCTTCGTCGGGCGGCTCCTTGGACTCGTCAGATATGGATAGCGATCCACTTCCGACCGCCACCTCCCCTTGCCCTACGGACAATGCCGAGGTATTGTCTCAAGAGGCACCGGGTCGAGGGGAGACAGTCCCGGAGGCGCCTCAAGGCGACCTTCCGGACTCCGGGAGCAGAGGGAGTAAGGCTCCCGAGGGCTCCGAGTTCGGCCTTCAGCCGAACACTGCGCCGGAACCTCCAGTGGTTCCGGACTCGGGCAGGCGGCCTCCTTCCAAAAGGGGCAAGACGCCTGTGCCGGTGACCTCTGTCCATCCAGAGGCACCGGACAACCTGCTGGGCGCGCTTCGCAGCGCTTCCATCGACGAAGAGCACCGCACTATTATGAGTGCGGTGATCCAGAAGGTTCAGTCCGCCAAGAGCGGACTGACTGAAGCCTGTGCCAGCCTTCTAACAGGCTTTGAGGTAAGTATTTGAAATATAGGAAAAATATTACCGCATAGACAGTAGCCCCTGATGCTCTGTTTGGTGTTCAAAAAGAAAAGCCGAATAGAGGATCAACTAATATCTGCAGGAGTCTAATATAAGTATGTCTATATGCGTATGCAGGCTTCGCTGCTGACCTCTGCCGCACTGACTGCGGAGGTCGCCGTACTGAAGCAGGACCTCGAAGGGTCCAAGAAAGAGCTCGGCCTTGCCAAGAGGCAGCTCGAGGAGAACAAAGGTAAGTAATACCTAGTCTATAGATATGTATATATACAAAAAGGATGCGATTGCAAAATGACAGGATCATCTTTAATTTGCCAGGGGCCACGACCGAAGTGGCAACCCTGAAGCAAGCGCTATCCGAGGCCGAAAACAAAGCGGCCCAGGAGCGCACCGAGCGGGAAAAACAAGAGGCACGGGTGGGCGAGGTGCAGCAAGAGCTCCACGCTCTCGTGACGAAGCACGAGGCGTTGGAGCTTGACTTGAAGACGCGAGAGTCCGAGCTTGCCGCGGCCCTTGAGAGTGCAAAGAGTGCCAAGGCTGAAGCCCAAAAGGCCCTCCAGGAGATTGATGCGATGAAGAAGATAGCGGCGGGTAAGGCATTCAATATGCAAAGCAAGCATGTGAAAGTAAATTACTTGTTACTTACCCGAGTCCGGAGCTCTCCAGGAGCATTCGCAGATTTGCCCCGCAGCGTGTCGGATGCCGCACAGTTTTACCAGGCCGAGGAGGGAAGCTCAACGGAGAAGCTGTTCTGGTCTCAGTATACTGGGACCGAACACCCGATGCCTCTGAGCGACCAGCTGAAGCAACTGGTCGAGCTGCACAAGGCGGCCGAACAGGCCATGAAGGGCTTTATAGTCCGGATGTGGCCTGGCGACGCCCTTCCCAACAGCTACTTCGGCCTGGTGAGGCGGCTTGTGGATGCCTGCCCACGGCTGGAAGTCATCAAGCGGTCCGTCTGCATCGAAGGTGCACGCCGGGCTTTCGCCCGTGCGAAGGTGCACTGGGCCAAGATGGACGCCGTGAAGCTGGTGAAGGAAGGGCCGCCGCAGGGCAAGGAGCATCGCCACCCCGAGATGTACTATGAGGGTGTCCTGAAGGGTGCCCGTCTTGTAGCGGACGAGTGTGCGAAAGATGTAATATTTGAATAAACTTGCTCGTGTAATCCTGTATTATGAAAACTTGTTCATATGCGCTATGCAATGCTTGTTTGTATTTAAAATATTACCTTCTGTTCGGCTGTTTATCAAATCTGAGAGATGGCTAGTCGTCGGCTTCTGCCCCCACGCCACGAGTGTTGGGGTGTTCGGGATAAACCTGAGCACTCTTGTTCCCATTTTTGGGTCCTTCGAGGGAGGTGCTCAGCACAACGAACAAGGCAATCAGACTATAATGCGTTATCACTCTCACTTAGCCATAGAATTCTATAATTTTAAATTTCGGCGAAGCCCCTAGTATTCGGAAGGCCGAATTCGGGGCGCTATACACGCCTTAAGCCGGACAGGGCCGACTCCTCGCTCTAAGCGGCATAAGTCTTTAGGGACTTGAAACCTCTCGAACAGCGACCAGTCTCTCGCCTTATCATGACAGTCAGTTTTAGCTTTCTCTACTGAGGTGCTTAGCCCAGCAGAACCGGGGCACAATCGCAGTAGTTCTCCCAGTGCTACCTTAGCCGATATAGCGGAACGTAAGGTACCAAAACATGGGAGCCGGGCAAACCCAACTATTGACCCAAGACATGATTCGGAGCTGATGCATATAATGCTATAAGTTCGGGGTGCCGCACTGTCGAAAGTGTTCGGACTTCTCACGCCGTATTATGGGGTATGCTTAAGCCCCTAGCGTATTGGCCGTACCAGAGTGTACGGGTGCTAGATGTCATGAATGAACATATATATATATATATAAAGGAAGAATGCAATAATAGTCTTAATGCTATGCATTGTTTATTCAAAAAGGTGCGTTAAAGCAGAATGATACAAGTAGTGCGATAAGCAAAAAGTAGGACTATTTGACATGTCCCTTCCAAGGGCAAGCTGAGGAATAGTATTAAAGCAAGTATTTCACTCGTTATCGTAATCCACCTGGGAGTTCCGTGGTGTGACGTAGCTTTCTGCCTCCTTGGTTGCTGCATCATGTGTTCGGCAATCATGCTGCCGGACAGGGTTTCCAGAGATTAAAGTCCTGAAAGAGAAAAATAACAAAGCGGGAAGCCCCTAGTGCGGTTTAAGCCGCGTCTTGGAGCGTGCCGTAGTCGTGCCCCCCTCCCCACCTGTGCCCATGGTATTTTTAATGCGTAATTATGTACGCGTGGCACGGATTTCGCCGTTTGGCTGGGACCGGGGTGGGGGCCGCATTGCTATGCGAGCTCGGAACGTGCCAGGCGGTCCTGTTGCCGATTACTCCGGGCGCGCTTGAAGGTGTCCGGGTCCTTAATCGCCGAACTAGTGGATTGCCTTAAGAGGCTGCTTTGCGCTTCTGCTGCGAGGGCCGCAGTGTGCTCCTCCGTGCGGAGAGAGCGCTCTGTGTTTCCATTGACTGTGATGACCCCCCGAGGTCCTGGCATCTTGAGCTTGAGATATGCATAATGCGGTACCGCATTAAATCTCGCAAATGCGGTTCGCCCGAGCAGTGCATGGTAGCCACTGCGGAACGGGACTATGTCGAAGATTAACTCTTCGCTTCGGAAGTTATCCGGGGATCCGAAGACCACTTCCAGTGTGACTGAGCCTGTGCAATGGGCCTCTACACCTGGTATGACGCCTTTAAAGGTCGTTTTTGTGGGTTTGATCCTTGAGGGGTCTATACCCATTTTGCGCACTGTGTCCTGATAAAGCAGGTTCAGGCTGCTGCCGCCATCCATAAGGACTCGAGTGAGGTGAAATCCGTCAATGATTGGGTCTAGGACCAGTGCGGCGAATCCGCCATGACGGATACTAGTGGGGTGGTCCCTGCGATCGAAGGTGATCGGACAGGAGGACCATGGGTTGAACTTTGGGGCGACTGGCTCCAACGCATATACGTCCCTGAGCGCACGCTTCCGCTCCCTCTTGGGGATGTGGGTTGCGTATATCATGTTCACCGTCCGCACTTGTGGGGGGAACCTCTTCTGTCCTCCGGTGTTCGGCTGCCGGGGCTCCTCCTCGTCATCGCTATGTGACCCCTTATCTTTGTTTTCGGCATTTAACTTGCCGGCCTGCTTGAACACCCAACAATCCCTGTTGGTGTGGTTGGCTGGCTTGTCGGGGGTGCCGTGTATTTGACACGAGCGATCGAGTATACGGTCCAAACTGGACGGGCCCGGAGTGCTTCTTTTGAATGGCTTTTTCCGCTGACCGGGTTTAGAGCCTTTGAATCCGGCATTGACTGTCGTATCCTCGGTATTGTCGCTGTTAATGCGGCGCTTATGTTTGTTGCGACGTGACCTGCCGTTGCCGTCCTTGGTATCCGAAGTACCATGGTTCTTTGATATGTTATTGCTGCGAGCCAACCAGCTGTCCTCTCCCGCACAAAAGCGGGTCATGAGTGTCATGAGGGCTGCCATAGATTTCGGCTTTTCCTGGCCAAGGTGCCGGGCGAGCCATTCGTCGCGGATGTTGTGCTTAAAAGCTGCTAGGGCCTCTGCATCCGGACAGTCGACGATTTGATTTTTCTTTGTTAGGAACCGTGTCCAGAATTGCCTGGCCGATTCCTATGTCTGTTGAATTATGTGGCTCAAGTCATCGGCATCTGGTGGTCGCACATAAGTGCCCTGAAAATTGTCGAGGAATGCGGCTTCCAGATCTTCCCAACAGCCAATGGACTCTGCTGGCAAGCTGTTGAGCCAATGCCGAGCTGGTCCTTTGAGTTTGAGTGGCAGGTATTTGATGGCGTGTAGGTCATCACCGCGGGCCATGTGGATGTGCAGGAGGAAATCCTCGATCCATACCGCAGGATCTGTTGTGCCGTCGTATGATTCTATATTTATGGGTTTGAAACCCTCTAGGATTTGATGATCAATTACTTCGTCTGTGAAGCATAAGGGGTGTGCGGCACCTCTGTACTGGGCTATATCGCGACGCAGCTCAAAGGAGTCTTGCCCACTGTGTTCGGCCCGGCTGGACTTACTTTTACTGTATCCGACGTGACGATTATTGTCTCGCATAGTGGCACGCCCTCGTGATCCGTAGATCGATCTTGCGTTTTGCTTTGTCCTCCAATACGTCTCGTAGGTCCGGCGTATTTCCCCATGCCTTTTTATTTTAATGGCGTCGGGGTGCGGGCTGAGCTTTAGGCTGGAATGCCTCTCTATCGCGGCCACGAGGTGGCCGATCAGCCGCGTCATACGCCGGAGACTCCTCCAGTCGGGGTAGCAACCTACACTTTGGGTAACTCTTGGAGGGGCATTCAAGTTTATATTCCTCGGCTGCCAAGACTTCAGTCCATCTGTCAGCTAGCAAATCTTGATCAGCTTGAAGCTGCTGCTGCTTTTTCTTAAGGCTATTTGCCGTGGCTATAAGCCGGCGGTTGAAGCACTCTTGTTCGACAGGATCCTCTGGCACGACGAATTCGTCATCGTTGAGGCTTGCCTCTTCTTCGGAGGGAGGCATGTAATTATCATCCTCCGCCTTTCCATCTGCCGCTCTCTCAGGAGGACTGGCTTCTCCATCCTACTGCTCTAAATCTTGCTGGAGGGGATTGTTGTTGTCTTCATCACTGTCCGAAGTGCTATTATCTCCGGTGCCGGTATCACCGCTTTTGCCTTGGCGGGACTTAGAGCGGCGCCGCTGACGTCGACGCTTGGGTTGCTTCTTGGAGGGGTCATCCGCCACTGTCCCGTCGCCATTGCCTTCTTTGAGTGTGTCCACCATGTATACGTCATATGATGAGGTGGCTGTCCAGTGCCCTGTGGGCAGTGGTTCCTCTTCGCCTCCCGCATCATCGTCCATACCGTCGATGTCTTCAGAGTCGAAGTCGAGCATGTCGGTTAAGTCATCGACAATGGCTACTAAGTGGGTGGTGGGTGGGCGGCGAATTTCTTCGTCATCCGCATCCTAATCCTGCCGGACATAGTTCGGCCAGGATCCTCCTAACAAGGAGAGAGACCTTAATGAGTTCAGTATGTCGCTGAAGGGCGAGTGCTGAAAAATATCCCCGGAGGTAAACAACATGATCGGCGCCCAATCAGATTCGACAAGAACGGGCGCAGGCGGTTCGGAGTCCGTGGCTGGAGAAGGATCCGGCAGTTTGGCAACACGGCTCTCGTGAAGGGTAAGGTCGATATTCGGCTCAATCGCCGTTGAGGATACAGCCTCCGTGGCGGGGTCTATTCACCCATCCATGGATGGCGCAACTGGCTCCGAGTTGAGGGTCGGAGCGGCTGTCGGTGCGATTTCTCGAACACTGTCTGATGGTAGAGCTAAATCGTACTCATCGTGACCGCGTGGCGCACAAGGCAGGGGCTCGAATCCATCGAAGATCAAGTCTCTGGTGGCCAGAGGCGTAACTTTCGATCTGCTCCAGATGGCCAAGCGAGTTGGCCCGCAGTGCGAAGCTGCCAAACACAAAGATCTGTCCGGGGAGAAAAGTCTCACCCTGGACTGCATCGCTATCGATGCTCGTAGGAGCCATCAAGCCTAACAGCGACGACACAGAGGAACTCTCAATGAAAGCACAATGTCGGTGTCAAAACCGGCGGATCTCGGGTAGGGGGTCCCGAACTATGTGTCTAAGGCGGATGGTAATAGGAGGCAGGGGACACGATGTTTTACCCAGGTTCGGTCCCTCTTGATGGAGGTAAAACCCTACGTCCTGCTTGATTTATTCTTGATGATATGAGTATTACAAGAGTTGATCTACCACGAGATCGGAGAGGCTAAACCCTAGAAGCTAGCATATGGTATGATTGTATGTTGTCCTATGGACTAAAACCCTCTGGTTTATATAGACATCGGAGGGGGCTAGGGTTACACAAGGTCGGTTACGAAGGAGGAGATATCCATATCCGTACTGCGTAGCTTGCCTTCCATGCCAAGTAGAGTCCTATCTGGACACGGGACGAAGTCTTCAATCTTGTATCTTCATAGTCGGACAGTCCGGCCAAAGGATATAGTCCGGCTGTCCTGAGACCCCCTAATCCAGGACTCCCTCATATACCCAATTATTTCTTGAGGGTATCGTATGAAGACGCACTTCTCCGCTTTGGGTTCGAGCTTACCAGGCTGAAGCCTTTTGACATAAGCGTCGCAACCCCAAACTTTAAGAAACGAACCACAGTTCATACGGTGTCGTCTCCACGGATTTAGATGGTGCCCTATTTAACGTGAATGCATCTGTCTCTAATGCATAACCCCAAAACGAACTCATAAATCTGTAAGAGACATCATAGAATGCACCATATCTAATAAAGTACGGTTACGACGTTCAGACACACCATTACGCTGTAGTGTTCCAGGTGGCGTGAGTTGTGAAACTATTCCACATTGTTTTAAATGAAGGCCAAACTCGTAACTCAAATATTCACCTCCGCGATCAGATCATAGAAACTTTATGTTCTTGTTACGATGATTCTCCACTTCACTCTGAAATTTTTTGAACTTTTCAAATGTTTCAGACTTGTGTTTCATTAAGTAGATATACCCATACCTACTCAGATCATCTGTGAAGGTCAGAAAATAATGATACCGGCCGTGTGCCTCAACACTCATCGGACCGCATACATCGGTATGTATTATTTCCAATAAGTCATTAGCTCGCTCCATTGTTTCAGAGAATGGAGTTTTAGTCATCTTGCCCATGAGGCAAGGTTCATAAGTATCAAATGATTCATAATCAAGTGATTCCAAAAGTCCATCCACATGGAGTTTCTTCATGCGCTTTACACCAATATCACTTAAACGGCGGTGCCACAAATACGTTGCACTATCATTATCAACTTTGCACCTTTTGGCATCAATATTATGAATATGTGTATCACTACGATCGAGATTCAATAAAAATAGACCATTCATCAAGGGTGCCTGACCATAAAAGATATTACTCATATAAATAGAACAACCATTATTCTTCGATTTAAATGAATAACCGTCTCGCAATAAACAAGATCCAGATATAATGTTCATGCTCAACACTGGCACCAAATAACAATTATTGAGGTCTAAAACTAATCCCGAAGGTAGGTGTAGAGGTAGCATGCCGACGGCAATCACATCGACCTTGGAACCATTTTCGACACGCATCGTCACCTCGTCCTTAGCCAATCTTTGTTTATTCCGCAGCTATTGTTTCGAGTTACAAATATGAGCAACCAAATCAGTATTAAATACCCAGGCACTACTACGAGCATTAGTAAGGTACACATCAATAACATGTATATCAAATATACCTTTGTTCACTTTTCCATCCTTCTTATCCGCCAAGTATTTGGGGCAGATCCATTTCCTGTGACCATTCCCTTTGCAGTCATTGCTGAGGAAATCGTTAACTCATAGCTGCTTGGTCGGCTGGTGAGTAGGGGATTAATAGGCTAATCGGCAAGTTAATCGGCCATTTAATCAATTAATCAGACGATTTATTGGGTAATTGGCTACTCGGGGACCCTATGAGTAGGGATTAATCGGCAAGTTAACTGGTTAATCGGATGAATTCTTGAACATGGTTTGCAGTAGAAGCACTCAGTTTCAGGCTTGGGTCCAGCTTTGGGCTTCTTCCCAGGAGTGGCAACTTGCTTGCCATTCTTCTTGAAGTTCCCTTTCTTTCCCTTGCCCTTTTTCTTGAAACTAGTGGTCTTGTTAACCATCAACACTTGATGCTCCATCTTGATTTCTACCTCCGCAGCCTTAAGCATTGCGAAGAGTTCGGGAATTGTTTTATTCATCCCTTGCATATTATAGTTCATCACGAAGCCTTTGTAGCTTGGTGGCAGTGATTGAAGAACTCTGTCAATAACAATATCAACTAGAAGATCAACTCCTAGTTGAGTTAAGTGGTTATGATACCCAGACATTTTTGAGTATGTGTTCACTGACAGACTGTTCTCCTCCATCTTGTAGCTGTAGAACTTGTTGGAGACTTCATATCTCTCAACTCAGGCATTTTCTTGAAATATTAACTTCAACTCTCGGAACATCTCATATGCTCTCCATGACGTTCAAAACGTCTTTGAAGTCCCGGTTCTAAACCGTAAAGCATGGCACGTTGAACTATTGAGTAGTCATCAGATCGAGCCTGCCAGACGTTCATAACATCTGTATTTGCTCCTACAGCAGGTTTGTCACCTAGCGATGCATCAAGAACACAATTCTTCTGTGCAGCAATGAGGATAATCCTCAAGTTATGGACCCAGTCCGTGTAGTTGCTACCATCATCTTTCAACTTAGCTTTCTCTAGGAACACATTAAAATTCAGGGGAACGGTAGCTCTTGCCATTGATCTACAACATAGATATGCAAAACTATCAAGACTAAGTTCGTGATAAATTAAGTTTGATTAATCAAATTACTAATGAACTCCCACTTAAATAAGCATCCCTCAAGTTATCTGAGTGATACATGATCCAAATAAACTAACCCATGTCCAATCATCATGTGAGATGGGGTAGTCATCAATGGTGAACATATCTATGTTGATCATATCTAATATATGACTCACGTTCGATCTTTCTGTCTCCAGTGTTCTGAGACCATGTCTGTACATGCTAGGCTCGTCAAGTTTAACCCAAGTATTCTGCATGTGCAAAACTGTCTTACACCCATTGTATGTGAACGCAGAGTCTATCACACCCAATCATCACGAGGTGCTTCAAAACGATGAACTTTGGCAACGGTGCATACTCGGGGAGAACACTTTTTTCTTGAAATTTAGTGAAGGTACATCTTATAATGCTACTGTCGATCTAAGCAAAATAAGATGCATAAAGAATAAACATCACATGCAATCAAAATATGTGACATGATATGGCCATCATCATATTGTGCTTTTGAACTCCATCTCCAAAGCATCGTCATGAACTCCGGTGTCACCGGCTCGACACCTTGATCTCCATCGTTGCGTCGGGGTCGTCTCGCCAACTATTGCTAACGCATAGCGATAAAGTAAAGCAATTACATGGCGCTTGTATTTCATACAATAATTAAGAGACGGTCCTAAGGCTCCTGCCGGTTGTCGATATTACAGAACATGATCCTCTCATACATCAACATATATCACATCATATCTTGACCATATCACATCACAACATGCCCTGCAAAAACAAGTTAGACGTCCTCTACTTTGTTGTTGCAAGTTTTACGTGGCTACTACGGGCTTCTAGCAAGAACAGTTCTTAACTATGCAAAAACCACAACGGTGATTTATCAAGTTTGATGTTTTAACCTTATTCAAGGACCGATCGTAGTCAAATTCTATTCAACTAAAGTAGGAGACATCCTTGCCTTCTTGATCTAGCAAGACGATGAAGTAGGGGATGAGTTTCGGCAGAACGACGATGTGGTGACGGTGGTGGTGATGCTATCTCCGCAGGGCTTCGCCTAAGCACTACAAAAGATTAACCGAGGGACGAAACTGAGGAGATAGCCAGGAGGCACCCCAAGTGGGGCCGAATCCCACTTGGGGTCCTGCCCCTAGCCGCGCCCCCTTGCATTTTTAGGTGAGCGAGGAAAGGCAGGGGAGGGTGGCGCCCCCCCTTTCCTTTCTCCCATGAGAAGGGGAAGGCCGGAGGGGCTAGCCCTCCCCCTTTTCCTTCCCTAGGGCCGGCGGCCAGGGAGAGGGGCGCGCCAGCCCCCTTGTGGTTTGGTGTGTCTCTCCCCTTGGTCCATTAGGCCCATATACCTCCCGGGTGTTCGGAACCCCTTTCGTTGATCCGATGACTACCCGGTGCACTCAGAAACTCTCCCGATGTCTGAATATCATTGTCCTATATATCAATATTTACCTCCGGACCATTCTGGAGCTCCTCATCATGTTCGTGATCTCATCTGGGACTTCGAACTACATTCGGTCGCCAACTCATATAACACTATATCGTCAATGAATGTTAAGCGTGCGGACCCTAAGGGTTCGAGAGTAGAACCTGGATGCCCATATTGGCTCCTAGATATTCTACGAAGATCTTGATGACCCACAAATATACGGGATCGGTAGTAGCTTTTTTCGATAATTAAGAGTGTCGAACCCAACGAGGAGCAGAAGGAAATGACAAGTGGTTTTCAGTAAGGTAATGCCTGCAAGTGCTGAAATTGTAAGTAGCAGAGTAGTTTGATAGCAAGGTAATTTGTAATGAGCAAGTAACGATAGTAGTAAAAAAAGTGCAGCAAGGTAGCCCAATCATTTTGAGGCAAAGAATAGGCCAAAATGGTCTCTTATGATAAGCAAAGCGTTCTTGAGGGTACACGGGAATTTCATCTAGTCACTTTCATCATGTTGGCTTAATTCGTGTTCGGTACTTTGATAATTTGATATGTGGGTGGACCGGTGATTAGGTGTTGTTCTTCCTTGAACAAACCTCCTACTTATGATTAACCCTCCTACAAGCATCCGCAACTACGAGAAAAGTATTAAGAATGAATTCTAACCATAGCATTAAACTTTTGGATCCAATCAGTCCCTTACAGAATAGCACATAAACTGGGGTTTAAGCTTCTGTCACTCCCACAACCCACCATCTAATTGCTACTCCATAATGCATTCCCTTAAGCCCAAATATTGTGAAGTGTCATGTAGTCGACGTTCACATGACACCACTAAGGGAATCACAACATACATAGAATCAAAATATCAAACACATATCAAGTTCACATGATTACTTGCAACATGATTTCTCCCGTGACCTCAAGAACAAAAGTAACTACTCACAAACGATAATCATGCTCAAGATCAGAGGGGTATTAAATAGCATATTGGATCTGAACATATAATCTTCCACCAAATAAACCATATACTAATCAACTACAAGATGTAATCAACACTACTAGTCACCCACAAGCACCAATCTATAGTTCCGTTAACAAGATTGAACACAAGAGATGAACTAGGGTTTGAGAGGAGATGGTGTTGTTGAAGATGTTGATAGATATTGCCCTCCCCAAGATGGGAGAGTTATTGGTGATGATGATTATGATGATTTCCCCCTCCGGGAGGGAAGTTCCCCCGGCGGAATCGCTCCACCGGAGGGCAAAAGTGCTCCTGCCCAAATTCCGCCTCGAGACGGCGGCGCTCCATCCCGAAAGTCCTCACCTTATTTTTTCTAGATCAAAATGACTTACATACGAGAAGATGGGCACCAGAGGTGTGCCTGGGTGAGCACAACCCACCAAGGCACGCCTGGGCTCCCTAGCGCGCCCTGGTGGGTTGTGCCCACCTGGTGGGCCCCCTCTGGTAGTTATTTTCTCCAATATTCCTCAAATATTCCCTAAAAATTATCTGTGAAGTTTCAGCTCATTTGGAGTTGTGCAGGATAGGTGGCCTGGCGTAGCTTTTCCAGGTCCGGATTTCGAACTGCCGGAATTCTCCTCTTTGTGTATACCTTGATATTATGAGAGAAAAGGCATTAGAATTACTCCAAAAAGCATTATTATGGACAAAAACATTATAAATAACAGTAAGAAAACATGATGCAAAATGGATGTATCAACTCCCCCAAGCTTAGACCTCGCTTGTCCTCAAGCGAAAACCAAAATCGAAAAACATGTCCACATGCTTTGAGAGAGAGAGGTGTCGATAAAAATAAAATACAAACATAGAAGCATCATGTAGATTGTTATAACAGCAACAAAATTAAACATAAGACTTTTATCAAAGGACTTTTATCATAGACTTCTCATGAATAAGTAACAATTCATCACACAATTCAAGTATAAAGCAAAAACTCTATTAGAAACCGACAACATATGTTCTCAGTCAACTTTGCAACTACAATTCATCATCTTTTCTAGAAGGGTCACGTATCGGAGCCTTTAGGCAAGTCCACATACTCAACCATCATATAGTCTTCTATGATTGCTAACAGTCAACTCGTATACATGAGCAAAACGTTTCAACCGGACACATAGAAAGATAGGGACTTATAGTTTCGCCTCCCAATGTATTCACCTCTAGGGTGATGTCAACAATAATAACTCATGCTATCTATATTCAACTGGACATATGTGCCTAGATCTTTCCTCACCACGTGATGCTTGCTAAAGGAGAAAAATAAAAAGGAATAGAGGGGAAACTTTGACTATTTGCATAAAAGTAAACACATAAAAAGTAAAAGATAGGCCCTTCGCAGAGGGAAGCAGAGGTTGCCATGCACTTATTTGTTTGTATGATCAACCCCTTAGTGCAAAAGAACATCATGTTGCATTGCCCCTTGTGATAGCGACCTTTATTATGCAGTCTGTCGCTTTTATTCTTCACCATCACAAGTTCGTGCAACACTCAATTTTCTCTTACATTAAATGATCTCACACTTTTAGAAGCAATTTTGATTGCCTTTTTGCACCGATGACAACTTACCTAAGGGATCTTGATTAATCCCTAGGTAGGTATGGTGGACACTTGAAAATAAGATTTGGGTTTAAGGGTTTTTGGATGCACAAGTAGCATCTCTACTTAGTGCAGAATTTTTGGCTAGCAAAGATAGGGGGCAAGCACCAGATGTTAAAGGATCTATGACAATATGACTTCTATGTGAATATAAACAAATATAAACCATTAAGTTGTCTTCCTTGTCCAATTTCAACAATTTTGGCATATAATATTTTGATGAGGGCTCACAATCACAAAAGATTTCTAGGATAGTATATTTATATGTGAATCTTCTCTTCTCTTATTAATTCTTTCATGAGTTACATCCTTGACTAATCCTATGTTTTTCAATCTCTAATAAAATTTTCTACTTACACTTATCCTTATGTGGGGTCATTACCTAGCATAAGATTAGTATATGATATTTTCTTCATTTATTTCCTTTCTTTCTTTCTTTCTTTTATTTCTTCTCTCTTTTATTTGCAACACGAAAGTAAAGAAAGCAAAAACTCAAACTAAACTTTATTATTAACTTGCACACGATTACACGGATAGATCACTAAGCAAACTCTCAAAGAAGAAAGGACCGAACTAAACTTTTTATTCATCTAAAGCAAAATATCGAACTAAAATAAGTAAAGGCAAAAAGATAGTGGGATGATACGATACCAGGGCACCTCCCCAAGCTTGGCGGAAGCCAAGGGGAGTGCCCATACCCGATACTCAGTTCTCCTTTGGTGGTGAAGAAGAACATGGTGGTGATGAAGCGATAGTTTCCAATGTAACCATGAGTAGATCCTTCGATCCCTGAATCTCCCGAAGGGCTTGATGAATTAATTCACCATTATTCTTCACTTCTGCCATTATGTGTTTATTTTCCGGGCCCCAAGAGTTTACTCCTGCACTGTTTTCTCTTGGCCGAGATATGACCCAATTGGATAGTATGTGCCTACGAGGAGTATTCTCGAACCCATAGTTATGAATCAAATTGTGAAAATTGTTACGATGTAACCTGTGTAAAGGCCTTCTTGGTGGAGTTTCTTCTTGCACTCCGAGACTCAGTGTCATAGCTTGATGAGGATTCGGACGAGTGATGCTAGCCAGTGTCCCCCTCTTAGAGGCCTGAGAGTGAACCCCAAAAGGATTTTCCTCACCTTCCTCCATAGAAATTTCTTCAGATTCCTCTCTCCTTAAAACCTCCTGAAACATTGCATCCTCTCCTCCATTGTTGGAGGGTGAGGAAGGCATGATGCCTGGATGACAGATCTGATAGGAAATAGCAAGAAAAGAGAGAACAGGAGATTTCTTCGCGATATGGTGATCAACAGGTTCAGGAAGTATATATAGATTTTTTTATCTTGGTAAACAAGCAAACAGAAGAAAAACGGAGTCCGGAAGGTGTCCCAGGTGGGCACAACCCACCTGGGCGCGCCAGGCTCGGAGTCCGTTTACTTACCGTATCACGTACCTCCTTATTTTCACGATTCTAGAGTGTTCTGGAAGGACTCTTTTATGTGTTCTTCCGGTGTCAAAGTTTGGATGACATTACTTTCAACATTAATGGACGTACCTCAGATATAATGCTTTATTCGTTTCCCATTGACAACCTTCGGGTTAGTACCTTCAGAATTATCTCTCCCTAATAATAAAGCACGGATTGAGTCTCCGGGTTCACCATCGCGACGGTTTTACATAAAGATCCCTATGCTTTTTAGGAAGTAACCTGCCATCCCTACTTTAATTAATAAAATTTGATACGTCACACGCTAGCCTGGACCTCCAATGTAGCCATCCACACGCCCGCTGCCTCCCAATCCCCATCTTCACCTCCAGCGCACTGCCACCTCCTGACACGCCCGACTCGCCTCTCCACGCGCCGCCGGTCCACCCCCACGTCAACGCGCGCTGCTACCGCCATCCCTATCGACGCGCCTGCCCGGATCCAAATAAACAGCATGCGTGATATGTCCAGCTCAGGAGCAGAAGAACATCAAGGAGGAAACAAAAAAGGGACAATAGAGAGAGGAATAGAGAGGGGGTCTTGGAACCTTGCCGGCACAGGCTACCTCCACTCGAGTTCGACATAGAGATGGATGACGACGGCTTCATGGGCAAGCTGGACTGAGGCAGCTGCGTGGCCCAGCTGCGAATGAACGGGAGATTCTCCAGCATGGATCCGGTGGTGGCAGACGGAATCAAGGCGGAGGAGAACAAAGCCGATGGAGATGTGGTGGCGATTCTCTCGGTCGTCCTGCTCCCGACGGCATGCGAGGCAGGAGGCGGCGGATCCGGCTGCTCCAGCGTGGATCCGGCGGCGACGGACGGAACCGAGGAGGAGGAGAAGGAAGACGCGAGAATGAGCGCCGCGGGATCGACCGGACCTCTGGGGCGTGGCGCAGGTGGCGAAGGCTGGGCAATCAGAATCGAGTAGGAGACGAGGCTAGCCGGATAAGAAGCACGGGGCCAGCGACTGAGGCGGACGACCAGATTAGGCCGACGGCAGAGGAGCTCCAAGGCGCCAGCCATGGCACCCTCTAGGTTCATCGTCGTGTGCTGCCCCGGCTCTGGCCAGCCATCACGGCCCCGCGCATGTGCGTCTGCTTTGGCTGCGTTGGATGGAGAAGAGGAAGAGAACCAGTGCTAGATAGAGGAGAAATGGCGATTTGGATAAGAGAAGCAGAGGGGTGGCGATGGGATAAGAGGCATGCAGTGTGCGCTCGGTCGGTGCTTTTCTTTAATGAAATGAGATGAAATTCGTCGGTATGTACATGCTAGAAGCTACTGGATTCATGCGTGCTAGCATAAACTTTTTTTTTGGAAGAGCACGACTATTACTTGATGTTCTTTGTCTTTCAACTTTAATATAACTTTATACATAATATAAAGTTAAACCACTTATTTTGGGATGGGGAGAGTATAATAATTAGAAATGAGTGAAATATTGAAAAAATAGCAAAGAAGATATTTGAAGCTTACTGGTACTTGCTACCCATCAAGATATTCCTCGGATGTCATCGATGTCGTCGGTGATATAGGGAGGGAGAGAGCGAGGGTTGAGGAATAGAGAGAGTTCGACAACGATGCATCTTGTTCATGCCTTGTTTCGACCCACACGATAGCTGGGAGAGGGAGCACTACCCTACATTGTAGCATTTGCCCCCAACTCTGCGTACCCTAATCTTGATCCTCATCGAGGCCCAATGATAATGTACATGAAAGTGGTCATGTTGGTGGTCATGTTGGCGTGGAGAGTGTGCTCCACTGTTGGCGCAACGTGTCAACAAAAGAACGACAAACATAGTAAATTCTTTACTTTCTATCCATCATATTTTTTAAGTGGGAAAGCGTAAATATGAATTAATGTTAATAGGGATTATGAGATATATGAATTAATATATGATCTATTCAAAATTGTTATAGGTATGTGAAGGATGCAAAATTACTTTCGCGTCGAAGGAGTAACCGCTGATCTATCAGATCGATAAATGTTTAGATTTTTTAATTATTTTTAAACAGGGCTGTTAAATAACAACATCTTATCACATAATTTAATTTCTTTAGAGCAAGTTGAAGAAATAGGTTTTATTAGTAGAGAAAAAGATTACAAGCTTTTGAAATACAATGAGATCTTCATAAAGTGGATCCTTATGAGTCTTAAAACCAATTTAATTGAAAAATCTTATTGTTCGTCATGACAAGCAACACTCAAATACCATATAAACTCTTAGATTTATTTTATACCCATGGCAAAAAAATACCCATGAAGCAAGTCCTGTCACATTTATCCCCCGGTTTCTATGATGTAAATTCCACACACCTTTAATACACTTCTAAAATACGTTCATATTTTTTCTGCAGTACATATTTTCATGGCAGCATGGAGGATTTCAAAGAGTTTGTTCATGTCATCGTGGCTGGCGGTGTGTCGTGGAATGAGAGGGGGTCTTGAGCAATTGGATTAGGAAAGTGTGGTTTTTTTCACCCGGTGCAATGCACGGGCCCTTTTGCTAGTTTATTTTAATGGCTCCATTCCTATAAACCTCCTCGATAACATAGTGGCCTTCCCATTTTGAGAGGAGTTTTCTTGCAAAGAACCTGAAATGAGAGTTGTACAAAAGAACACATTCTCCGACTTTAAACTCATGCTTTTGGATTCTTTTGTCATGCCATATTTCAACTTTTTCTTTAAATAATTTTGCATTTTCATAAGCGTGGGTTCTCAATTCATCTAAAGAGCTAATATCAAATAACCTCTTTTCACCAGCAAGTTTGAAATCATAATTGAGCTCTTTGATGGCCCAATATGATTTATGTTCTAACTCAAGAGGCAAATGACAAGCTTTTCCATAAGCCATTTTATAAGGAGACATACCCATAGGATTTTTATATGTTGTTCTATAAGCCCAAAGTGCATCATCTAATTTCTTAGACTAATTCTTCCTGCACCTATTGACAGTCTTTTGCAAAATTAATTTTATTTATCTATTGCTAAGTTCAACTTGACCACTAGACTGAGGATGATAAGGTGATGCAATTCTATGGTTAACATCATACTTGGCAAGCATTTTGTGAAAAGCACCATGAATAAAGTGTGAACCACCATCACTCATTAAATATCTAGGGACTCCAAACCTTGGGAAAATAACTTCCTTAAGCATTTTAATAGAGGTGTTGTGATCAGCACTACTGGTTGGAATAGCTTCTACCCATTTAGTAACATAATCAACAGCAACCAAAATATCTATATACCCATTAGAGGAAGGAAAAGGTCCCATGTAATCAAATCCCCAAACATCAAATGGCTCAACAGCAAGTGAATAATTCATAGGCATTTCTTGATGCTTACCGATATTACCTATTCTTTGACATTCATCACAAGATAAGACGAACTTATGGGCATCCTTGAAGAGAGTAGGCCAATAAAATCCAGATTGCAATACCTTGTGAGTAGTTCTATCTCTAGCATGATGCCCTCCATAAGCTTCGGAGTGACATTTCCATAGGATTTGTCCCTGTTCATTCTCAGGTACACAACGTCTAATAATACCATCTACTCCTTCTTTATAAAGATGTGGGTCATCCCCAAAGTAATGTCTTAAATCGTAGAAGAATTTGTTCTTTTGTTGGTAAGTAAAGCTAGGTGGTAAATATTTAGCAACAATGTAATTAGCATACCAAGGAGTATTGTGAGCAACATTTATTGCAGCTAACTGCTCATCGGGAAAACTATCATCAATAGTTAGTGGGTCATCAAGCACATTTTCAAGCCTAGATAAATTATCAGCTACAGGGTTCTGAGCTCCTTTTCTATCAATGATATGTAGAACAAATTCTTGTAACAAGAGAACCCATCGAATAAGTCTAGGTTTGGCATCTTTATTTTCCATAAGATATTTAATAGCAGCATGGTCTGTGTGAAAAATTACTTTGGAATCAACAATATAAGGTCTAAATTTATCACAAGCAAACACCACTGCCAAGAATTCTTTTTCAGTAGTAGCATAGTTTCGTTGAGCACTGTCTAGAGTTTTACTAGAATAATGAATAACATTTATTTTGTTATCAACTCTTTGTCCTAGAACAATACCAATAGCATAATCACTAGCATCACACATAATTTCAAAAGGCAAGTTCCAATCAGGTGGTTAAACAATAGGTGCGGAAATTAAGGCTTTCTTGAGTGTTTCAAAGGCATTTAAACAATCATCATCAAAAACAAAAGGAATATCCTTTTGCAAAAGATTCGTAAGAGGCCTAGAAATTTTAGAAAAGTCTTTGATAAATCTCCTATGGAAACCAGCATGACCTAATAAACTACGAATACCTTTTATATCTTTAGGACATGGCATTTTCTCAATTGCATCAACCTTAGCTTTGCCCACTTCAATACCTCTTTTAGAAATTTTATGACCCAAGAGAATGCCTTCATTAACCATAAAGTGGCACTTCTCCTAATTCAAGACAAGATTTGTTTGTTCACATCTCTACAAAACTCGATCAAGATTTCTTAAACAATCATTAAAACACTTCCCATAAACAGAGAAGTCATCCATGAAAACCTCAACAATCTTTTCACAAAAATCAGAGAATATAGCAGTCGTACATCTTTGAAAGATAGGAGGTTCATTACATAAACCGAAAGGCATACGTCTATAAGCATAGGTTCCAAAGGGACAAGTAAAAGTGGTCTTTTCTTGATCAGCTTGAGAAACAGGTATTTGTGAAAAGCCAGAATATCCATCAAGGAAGTAAAAGTGTGTGTGCTTAGATAATCTTTCAAGCATTTGATCAATAAAAGGTAGAGGGTAATGATCTTTCCTAGTTGCTTTGTTTAATTTTTCTAAAATCAATTACCATTCTATAACTTGTAACAATTCTTTGTGGAATAAGTTCATTCTTATCATTAGGAACAACAGTTATACCTCCTTTCTTAGGAACACAATGAACAAGACTTACCCATCTAATATCAGCTATAGGGTAGATTATACCTGCTTCCAGAAGTTTTAGTATTTCCGTTCTTACCACTTCTTTCATCTTAGGATTTAACTGACGTTGGTGATCAACAACGAGTTTAGCATCAGGTTCCATATTAATTTTGTGCTGGCATAGAATGGGACTAATGCCCTTTAAATCATCAAGAGTATATCCAATAGCAGCTCGGTGCTTCCTTAGAACTTTCAATAATCTTTCTTCTTAATGTTCTGAAAGGTTAGCACTAATAATAATAGGATATATCTTCTTTTCATCAAGATAAGCATACTTCAAAGTGTCTGGCAGTTGTTTTAATTCAAACACATGATCACCTTTAGGTGGAGGAGGACCTCCTAGAGTTTCAATAGGTAAATTGTGTTTAAGTAGAGGACGTTGTTCAAAGAAAATCTTATCTATTTCATTTCTTTCATGCATATGAAAATCATTTTCATGGTCTAGCAAATACTGTTCTAAAGGATCAGTAGGTGGTACAGCAATAGAAGCAAGACCAATTAATTCATCCTTACTAGGCAATTCTTTTTCATGAAGCTTTCTACTAAACTTGGAAAAATTAAACTCATGAGACTCATCACCAAAACTAAGACCGACAGTTTGTTTCTCACAATCTATCTTAGCATTAACAGTGTTCAAGAAAGGTCTACCAAATATAATGGGACAAAAGTCATATTGTGGGGAACCAAGAACAAAAAAATCAGTAGGGTATTTTATTTTCCCACACAGAACTTCAACATCTCAAACAATCCCAGTTGGTGAAATAGTGTCTCTATTAGCAAGTTTAATAGTAACATCTATGTCTTATATCTCTGCGGGTGCTATGTCATTCATAGTTTCTTGGTATAAGGTGTAAGGAATAGCACTCACACTAGCACCTATGTCACATAAACCATGATAACAGTGATCTCCTATTTTAACTGAGATGACGGGCATGCTAACAACAGGTCTATGTTTATCCTTTTTATCAGGTTTGGCAATTCTAGCAGCTTCTTCACAGAAGTAAATAACATGCCCATGCATATCTTCTTCCAAGAGATCTTTAACCATAGCAATACTAGGTTCTATTTTAATTTGTTCATCAGGTTTAGGTGTTCTAATATAGCTTTTGTTAACCACAGTTGAAACTTTAGCATGTTTCTTTATCCTAACAAGGAAAGGTGGTTTCTCAATATAACTAGAAGGAACAACTAGATCATCATTGTAAAGTGTAGTTTCTTCTTTAACTGGTACCGGTTCTTTAATTTCTTCTTTAATAGGTGGGTGATATTTAAACCACTTCTCTTTATGGAGATCAACATGAGTAGCAAATGATTCACAAAAGGAGGCTACTATCTCCGAGTCAAGTCCATATTTAGTCCTATACTTTTGAAAAGCATTGGTATCCATAAAAGATTTAGCACAGTCATACTTAAGTTCATTGTTGAGGAAATCGTTAACTGGTAGCTGCTTGGTTGGCTGGCGAGTAGGGGATTAATAGGCTAATCGGCAAGTTAATCGGCCATTTAATCAATTAATCGGACGATTTATCGGTTTATCGGCTACTCGGTGACCCTAAGAGTAGGGATTAATCGGCAAGTTAACTGGTTAATAGGACGAATTCTTGAATAGGGATTAAGTTTAATACCTGACTCTTTACCTTTGTTGAGTTCCCAATCTTCAGAGTTGCGTTTAATTCTTTCCAAAAGACCCCCCTGGAATTCAATAGTCTTCTTCATAAAAGAACCAGCACAAGAAGTATCAAGCATGGTTTGATCATTACGGGAAAGCCGAGCATAAAAGTTTTGGATAATAATTTCTCTTGAGAGCTCATGATTGGGGCATGAATATAACATTGACTTAAGCCTCCCCCAAGCTAGAGCGATACTTTCTCCTTCATGAGGCCAAAAATTATATATATAATTCCGATCACGATGAACTAGATGCATAGGATAATTTTTTTGGTGGAACTCCAATTTCAAACGATTCCAATTCCAAGATCCAATATAATCGCATAGCCTATACCATGCCAATGCATTTTCCCTTCAAAGATAAATGGAACACCTTCTTCATAACTTCATCTTCGGGTAAACTTGCAAGCTTGAACAATCCACAAATTTGTTGTACATATATCAAGTGCATATCAGGATGTTTGGTTCCATCTCCTGCATAAGGATTAGCTAGCAGTTGTTCTATCATACCCGAAGAAATTTCATATTCAATATTTTCAGTAGGTGCAGTAGGTTGAGGGGTAGCTAATTGTGGTTCCAGTCGAGGTGAAGATACCCCGAACAAACCCCTCAAAGGATTGTTTTCCATAGTAACAAGTGACAATAAATTTCAGCACACTATACAAATGTTTCCTTACCAAATTCCACTTACCAAAGGCGCTTCACTCCCCGGCAACGGTGCCAGAAAATAGCCTTGATGACCCACAAGTATAGGGGATCAATTGTAGCTCTTTTTGATAAGTAAGAGTGTCGAACCCAACGAGGAGTAGAAGGAAATGACAAGTGGTTTTCAGTAAGGTAATGTCTGCAGGTGCTGAAATTGTAAGTAGCGTAGTTTGATAGCAAGGTAATTTGTAACGAGCAAGTAACGATAGTAGTAACAAAAGTGCAGCAAGGTAGCCCAATCCTTTTGAGGTGAAGGACAGGCCAAAACGGTCTCTTATGATAAGCAAAGCATTCTTGTTGGTACACGGGAATCTCATCTAGTCACTTTCATCATGTTGGCTTAATTTGTGTTTGGTACATTGATAATTTGATATGTGGGTGTGATGCGGCTTGAAGCTACGTCGGTATTTCCCCAAAGACGAAGGGATGATGTAGCACAATAGAGGTAGGTATTAACCTCAGATGTGAAACCAAGGTTATCAAACCAGTAGGAGAACCAAGCAACACAACATAAACAACACCTGCACGCAGATAACAAATCCTCGCTACCCGACGTGTTAAAGGGGTTGTCAATCCCTTCCAGGAAAGGCGCCTCAAGATAGGCAAACAGATGTGAGACAAATTGTAGTAGATTGATAGATCGAACACCAAATAAAATAAATAAGAATAGATTGCAGCAAGGTATTTTTGCATTTTTAGTTTAATAGATCTGAAAATAAAAGCAAAGGAAAATAGATCGCCAAGGCAAATAATATGAGAAAAAGACCGGGGGCGTATGTTTCACTAGTGGCACTTGAGAAAAATAGCAAACGGTGGGTGAACAAACTACTGTTGGGCAATTGATAGAACTTCAAATAATCATGACGATATCCAGGCAATTATCATTACATAGGCATCACGTCCAAGATTAGTAGACCGACTACTGCCTACATCTACTACTATTACTCCACACATCGACCGCTATCCATCATGCATCTAGTGTATTCAGTTCATGGGGAAACGAAGTAATGCAATAAGAATGATGACATGATGTAGACAAGATCTATCTATGTAGAGATAGACCACATCGTTTTATCCTTAGTAGCAATGACACATACGTGTTGGTTCCCCTTCTGTCACTGGGATCAAGCACCATAAGATCGAACCCACTACAAAGCACCTCTTCCCATTGCAAGATAAATAGATCAAGTTGGACAAACAAAACCCAAATATCGGAGAAGAAATATGAGGCTATAAGAGATCATGCATAAAAGAGATCAAAGAAACTCAAATACTTTCATGGATATAAAAAGATAGATTTGATCATAAACTCAAAGTTCATCGATCCCAACAAACACATCGCAAAAGAGTTACATCATATGGATCTGCAAGAGACCATTGTATTGAGAATTCAGAGAGAGAGAGAGAGAGAGAGAGGAAGCCATCTAGCTACTAACTATGGACCTGAAGGTCTACAAAGAACTACCCACACATGATCGGAGAGGCACCAATGGAGGCGGTGAACCCCATCCGAGATGGTGTCTAGATTGGATCTGGTGGTTCTGGACTCTGCGGCGGCTGGATGAATATTTCGTCGACTCCCCTAGGGTTTTGGGAATATTGGGTTATTTATAGAGCAGAAAAGAGGCGGTCCGGGGGGCACCCGAGGTGGGCACAACCCACCAGGGCGCGCCTAGGCCTCCTGGCATGCCCTGGTGGGTTGTGCTCTCCACGAAGCACCCCCCCAGGCGCAACCAGGGCCCATTACGTGTCTTCTGGTCCATAAAAAATCTCCGTAAAGTTTTTTGGCATTTGGACTCCGTTTGGTATTGGTTTTCTGCGATGTAAAAAACATGGAAAAAACAGCATTTGGCACTATGTCAATAGGTTAGTACCAAATAATGATACAAAATGACTATAAAACATCCAGGATTGATAATATAACAACATGGAACAATCAAAAATTATAGATATATTGGAGACGTATCAGGGTGTACCGGTGCTTAGGTGTTGTTCTTACTTGAACAAACCTCCTACTTATGATTAACCCTCCCACAAGCATCCGCAACTATGAGAAAAGTATTAAGAATAAATTCTAACCATAGCATTAAACTTTTGGATCCAATCGGTCCCTTACGGAATAGCGCATAAACTGGGGTTTAAGCTTCTGTCACTCTTGCAACCCACAATCTAATTGCTACTCCATAATGCATTCCCTTAGGCCCAAATATGGTGAAGTGTCATATAGTCGATGTTCACATGACACCACTAAGGGAATCAAAATATGCATACTATCAAAATATCGAACACATATCAAGTTCACATGATTACATGCAACATGATTTCTCCCATGACCTCAAGAAAAAAAGTAACTACTCATAAATGATAATCATGCTCAAGATCAGAGGGGTATTAAATAGCATATTGGATCTGAACATATAATCTTCCACCAAATAAACCATATAGTAATCAACTACAAGATGTAATCAACACTACTAGTCACCCACAAGCACCAATCTATAGCTCGGTTAACAAGATTGAACACAAGATATGAACTAGGGTTTGAGAGGAGATGGTGTTGTTGAAGATGTTGATGGAGATTGCCTTCCCCAAGATGGGAGAGTTGTTGGTGATGATGATGACGATGATTTCCCCCTCCGGGAGGGAAGTTCCCCCAGCGCAATCGCTCCGCTGGAGGGCAAAAGTGCTCCTGCCCAAGTTCGGCCTCGAGACAGCGGCGCTCCATCCCGAAAGTCCTCTCCTTATTTTTTCTTGGTCAAAATGACTTATATACTTGAAGATGGGCACCGAAGGAGGGCCTGGGTGAGCACAACCCACCAGGGCGCGCCTGGGCCCACCTGGTAGCTATTTGCTCCAATATTCCTCAAATATTCCATACAAATTCTCCGTGAAGTTTCAATTCATTTGGAGTTGTGCAGAATAGGTGGCCTGATGTAGCTTTTCCAGGTCCAGATTTCCAACTGCCGGAATTCTCCCTCTTTGTGTATACCTTGCATATTATGAGAGAGAAGGCATTAGAATTACTCCAAAAAGCATTATTATGGATAAAAACATTATAAATAACAGTAAGAAAACATGATGCAAAATGAACGTATCATATCTTTATTGGTCGAACCTTATGACAATATACGTAATTCCCTTTGTCCATCGGTGTGTTACTTGCCCGAGATTCGATCATTGGTATCTTCATAGCTAGTTCAATCTTTTTACCGGTAAGTCTCATTACTCATTCCGTAATACATCATATTGCAACTAACTCCTTAGTCACTTTGCTTGCAAGGCTTCTTATGATGTGTATTACCGAGAGGGCCTAGAGATACCTTTCCGATACACGGAGTGACAAATCCTAATCTCAATCTATGCCAACTCAACAAACACCTTCGGAGATACCTGTAGAGCATCTTTACGATCACCTAGTTACGTTGTGACGTTTGATACTACACAAGGCATTCCTCTGGTATCCGGGAGTTGCATAATCTCATAGTCGAAGGAATATGTATTTGACATTAAGAAAGCAATAGCAATAAACTGAACGATCAAATGCTAAGCTAACGGATGAATCTTGTCCATCACATCATTCTCCTAATGATGTGATCCCGTTATCAAGTGACAACACATGTCTATGCTTAGGAAACCTTAACCATCTTTGATCAACGAGCTAGTCTAGTAGAGGCTCACTAGGGACACGGTATTTGTTTATGTATCCACACATCACTAGTACGCGTCGGTGCTATACAAACAGGTTTTAACCCCTTTCCGCGACGACATTTGGAACCGTCGCCTAGTGAGTAACGGTGATAGGGGGTCCTTCCCACACGACCCAGAAACCGTCGGGGATATGCCCTCCTGGCACACATGCTCAGCAAAATGAGTTCGTGTGCGACCGGCGAGCGCTTAAATACGGAAATACGTACAGTAGAGCTAAAAAAATACAATTATACAGGCAAAATTCTTTCCGGTCGCAAGTACATCCCACACAGTCAGTCCCCGCTAAACGTTTCCATTCGTATGTACATCCCACACCGCCGCTCCAAGGAAAATGTTTCAGTTCATAGGTACATCACACACAATTTTCCCTGTTAAATCATTTGTGATAGCATTGCCATTGCACACAATATTAACAATTTTATCATTTGCGTCATTGAATGCATCACCCACTGTGCGTAGAAGAAACTGTGTGGCAAAGGTTGTCATCACACACAGTTTTTATGTGGTAAACGTTTGCGCAAGGTGGCCTAACGCAAACAGTTTTCAAGAGAAGGTCATGTGTGATTGTTCATTAATCTAACACGGTTTATTCCTAGAAATTGTGTGCGTTATTGAATGCATCAAACATGTTATTTTCTCAATAACTGTTTGTAATAGAAAATCCAAATTAGCAGGCTAATTGTCCTATTATTAATAATCCATTTATTAATCTAATTGACATTTCATATTAAGCACACAATATATTTCATTTTCATAATTGAAATACATCAGAGTACAACATCATATAGCTTCAGCACTCAGCTACCCCATTACACAACTACACCAGCACCAAGTTTCACATGCAATATCTATAACCTTTCAAAATTAGCATCATAGACGGTACATAGACAAATGTATCTCATATGGAAAACTTGCTGAAGTAGAAGACGAATATTGAGCCTTCATTGATGTTGAAGGTCTTTGTAACTTTAGGCCAGTTCCTATGGATGATTGACCGTCCATTCTTCGTCCTCTTCAGGAACACTTCAATACTGAACCGTGGGTGTTGTATGAATACCTTCCTCGCCTCCTGACCATACAGGTGGTTTGAGAGGTAATCATCAGTGAACTACTTTGGAAAGGCCTGAAAACAAGGATGCACATAAATATCTTCTCTATATTGAAAATGGGGCAAAGAAATAAAAAAGGCAAGGTGTAATAGTTAGTACCATCCTATAGTGAACTGATGTCTTCTTCACTGTGTAGACAAAGATCATGTGGTTTTTTGTCGCTAATTTCTTTATCCTAACAATCTTTCTGAGTTTCTTGACTTGACTGATATTCATGGACAACTCATTTCCCCATATGAAAAAAGGGTCGAACAGTGGGTTAAAACCTTTGACAGCATGACCTACTTGTGCCAGACCAAATTATTAAAAACCTAAATGTTAGAATGGTTCCTGTAATTGCACAATAATGTGATATTAGAAAATGGACCATGCACGTGCTAACCTCGATTGTAAACCTCAGTGCTTCCCATTGTTTCCCTGCAACACATATAAGGTAGTTAGTCATCAGGTTAAGTAAGGGTTCGCATGCTATCAGTAAAATATGTTGATGAAAAATAAGCACATTGCAGATTCATCAGATTAATTCAAGCCACATGGAAAACCCATTTATCCAAACCAAGCATGATTAAGAACTAGGAAATATAGCACTTGTATATGTTTCTCATGTATTAAGTGCAACCAAATTCGATTTATTCCTCACATTGTATACAATAACGAAATGCAGCCACAACAATTGGACATTGCATTGCAGAATTGAACCAAGCAGTTAGCTAAACACCACAACAAATGAACCAAACATTAACTGAGCACCACATTGCACAATATAACATACTCCTAATAGAAGATCAGACAGTTAACCAAACCAAGCATGCTTAACAACTTGGAAATATAGCAATTGTATTTGTTTCTCATGTATTTAGTACAAACAAATTCAATTTATTCCTCACATGGTATACAATAACAGAATGCACCCACAACAATTGAACATCGCATTGCAGAATTGAACCAAACAAGACAGTTAACTAAACACCATAACAAATGAACCAAATGTGAACTGAGCCCCACATTGCACAATATAACATACTCCTAATAGAAGATCAGACAGTTAACCAAACCAAGCATGCTTAACAACTTGGAAATATAGCAATTGTATTTGTTTCTCATCTATTTAGTATAGCCAAATTCAATTTATTCCTCAGATGGTATACAATAACATAATGCACCCACAACAATTGAACATCGCATTGCAGAATTGAACCAAACAAGACAGTTAATAAACACCACATCAAATGAAACAAATGTTAACTGAGCACCACATTGCACAATATAACATACTCCTAAAAGAAGATTAGACAGTTAACCAAACAAAGCATGCTTAACAACTTGGAAATCTAGCAATTGTATTTGTTTCTCATGTATTTAGTACATCCAAATTCGATTTATTTCTCACATGGTATACAATAACAGAATGCACCCACAACAATTGAACATCGCATTGCAGAATTGAACCAAACAGCCAACTGCGTCATGTCGTCGGCGCGTGAGGCGTCGATGGTGGCCTCGACGACGAGGTGCTCGTCCAAGATCTGGGGGTCGACACGACCTCATCCGCGCGTGTGGCCGCGATTTGCTTCTCCGCTGCCAAATGATCCTTGAGATCCTGGCTATACTGTGCGCACCATGGCTTAGGGTGGCGCTTATTTGGTGGAGGGTCGGTGATTTGGGTGGAAGATGTCGCACTCGCGCCGGCGGTCGAGGCATGTGGGATGTCGAAGGAGGAGGAGGATGGGGTCGGGTGTGGATTACCTGCCTGGATAGGCGAGGCCGAGCAGCGTGGAGGAGGTTCGCCGGCGAGTAGGCGGCGCTGCAAGCAAGGAGTGAAGGTTTCAACTTGGAAAGGAAGGCGGAAACATGGGGAAATGTGGCTTGTGGTAAGGGGGAGGGGGCGGGGAGGTAGATATTTCCGCGGAAGCCGAAAAATTGGAATTGCTTCAGCGAAAAAACTGGCGCGCAAAGTGTCATCAGACACGGTCCCTTATTCAGAACTGTGTATGATATGTGAACATCACAAACGATTCAGATAGCTTAACCCATGTGTGATGAGTTTGAACGTAAAAAATTTTGGTTCGAATTTCCCTGGTTACAGTGGTCATCTACGTCATTGCATAATTTGGGTACACAAAGGAGACTACAACACACCCACACTTCTTAATCAGCAAGTTCAGCAATTAAACAGAGCTAGCTGACCTAAACATTACTATAACAAATTAAAGACTGGCGCTCTTAATTAAACAAAACAAAGAGTACTACTACGACTGGTGCTCATCGATCTCCGCCGCTGCCTCCATGTCCAGCTCACACCCGATGGTCTCCTGGGGAAGGGGCTCCATGGCATCAATTGCACCATACTTGGCAAGCATCTCGCCATCCACGTCCACCATATCTTTGGAATAGGCCGCCACGAGCTGGGCGTGGGCGGCTGCGATCTGGGCTTTGGCGGGCTCCGTCGTGGCAAGGTATGCCGCGCAGGAACGGACGGCTGCTCGAACTCTCTCGGCGATTGCCAACTCTTCGACCGTGGGTTGCCAACCGTTGTCAGAGAAGCTTCGTTCAATTTGTGCAGTGACCGCCACGAGCTGGGCGTGGACAGGCTCGACATGGTAATGGGCGGCCTCCATCAGGGCTAAGGCCACCACTACGGAACGGACATTTGTTGCTCCGCTCTCGTGAGTTGCTATCCCCGAGGCAGATGCTGCTGCCGCCGCCTGAGAAGCAACAGCGGCCATTTGGGCTGCCTCGGCCGCCCGGACACAGACTATGGTCGCCCTCACGAAGCTTGTTAGCACGCGCCTGGCGGCTGCGGCCACGCTCTCACCGGAGTGGGCCACTGAAGTTGCCCTCCCGACGCAGGTCCACGTCCCCATCTTTCACCGGCGACGAATGAACGGTGAAATGATAATTGGGGAGTGAGCTAGTGTGCTTGACATGCCGAGTGTGGACTGTAGCCGACGCACCTTCTTGGGTAAGACATAGGCGTACTATACACCAACAGTGCTTCAAGATATTTTGTGTTGCGTCTCACACGGTTGGTGATAATAAACTGTGTGCGATCTACTTGATTTATCGTCTTGATTTGAATTACGTAATTGGGTCACAGATGGAAAGGATGGTGTTTGAATTGCTAGAACTTTTATCTGCAATGAACATGCAACTATAGGTTTGTCGTCAAATAAATTGGAACTATTCAGGGTTCGTTTGGACATTTTTATACATCAACTTGGTTTTGTAGCCATTTCAGGTGCATAATTCAAATTTGAACTACATGCACATGCTCTAGTGCATATACACGGGTTGAAAAATCAAATCTGCGTCCTTGGTTGGATTTTAGGTCCCATGCAAGAAATGAGAATGAATTTCAAACACCCTGCCACCGTCACTCGGTTGCAAACATTGAGATACCTCGTTTTTAAATTCTAGTAAATCCAAAACTCGTCTGAAATTCATGAAACTTGGCATGCTATCATGGAGCGACATCAACATGCCATGGTAAAAAATTTTGTCCCATTTGGGGCAGGTTTGGGTATAAGCATCTCACAAACCAGAGCTTCCAACAAGCGTGATGGTTTCGATAGGGAACGTGCCACCTTTGGGGACAAAATGACATCCGTTGCCTCTTATTGCTTTCAAAAAATTTCGACTGTCAACATAGAACAACAGGAGTGTTGTGTTAAATTTTTGAATTTTTCGGGGTTCGTTTGGACATTTTTATACATTAACTGGGTTTTTCAGGCATTTTATGTGCATAATCCAAATTTGAACTATATGCACATTCTCCATGCATATAAATTGGTTGAAAAATCAAATATGTGTCCTTGGTTGCATGCTTAGGTCCCATGCAAGAAATGGGAATGAATTTCAAACACCCTGCCACCGTCACTCGGCCGCAAACATTTAGATACCTGGTTTTTAAATTTTAGTAAATCCAAAACTCGTCTGAAATTCATGAAACTTGGCATGCTATCATGGAGCGGCATCAACATGTCGTGGTAAAAATTTTGTTCCATTTGGGGCAGGTTTGGGTATAAGCTTCTCACAAACCAGAGCTTCTCACAACAAGCGTGATGGTTTCGGTAGGGAACGTGCCACCTTTGGGGACAAAACGATATCCATTGCCTCTTATTGCTTTCAAAATTTTCGAGTGTCAACATAGAACAACAAGAGTGTTGTCTTTAATATTGAATTTTTCGGGGTTCATTTGGACATTTTTATACATTAACTGGCTTTTTCGGGCATTTTATGTGCATAATTCAAATTTGAACTACATGCACATGCTCCAGTGCATATAAACTAGTTGAAAAATCAAATATGTGTCCTTGGTTGCATGCTTAGGTCACATGCAAGAAATGGGAATGAATTTCAAACACCCTGCCACTGTCACTCGGCCGCAAACATTGAGATACCTGGTTTTTAAATTCTAGTAAATCCAAAACTTGTCTGAAATTCATGAAACTCGGCATTGCTATCATGGAGAGGCATCAACATGCCGTGGTAAAAAAATTGTCCCATTTGGGGCAGGTTTGGGTATAAGCTTCTCACAAACCAGAGCTTCTGACAACAAGCATGATGGTTTCGGTATGGAACATGCCACTTTTGGGGATGAAATGATATCCGTTGCGTCTTATTGCTTTCAAAAAAATTCAAGTGTCAACATAGAACAACGGGAGTGTTATGATTAAGTTTGGAATTTCTCGGGGTTCGTTTGGACATTTTTATACATGAATTGTGTTTTCCAGGCATTTTATGTGCATAATTCAAATATGAACTACATGCACATGCTCAAGTGCATATCAATTGGTTGAAAAATCAAATTTGTGTCCTTCGGTGCATGCTTAGGTCCCATGCAAGAAATGAGAAAGAATTTCAAACACCCTGCCACCGTCACTCGGCCGCACACATTGAGATACTTGGTTTTTAAATGCTAGTAAATCCAAACCTCATCTAAAATTCATGAAACTTGGTATGCTATCATGGAGCGTCATCAACATGTCGTGGTAAAAAATTTGTCCCATCTGGGGGAGGTTTGGGTATAAGCTTCTCATAAACCGGAGCTTCTCACAACAAGCGTGATGATTTCGGTAGGGAACGTGCCACCTTTGGGGATGAAACGATATCCGTTGCCTCTTATTGCTTTCAAAAATTTTCTAGTGTCAACATAGAACAACAGGAGTGTTGTCTTTAATTTTGGAATTTTTCGGGGTTCGTTTGGAATTTTTTATACATTAACTTGGTTTTGTAGGCATTTTATATGCATAATTCAAATTTGAACTAGATGCACATGCTCCAGTGCATATAAATTGGTTGAAAAATCAAATATGTGTCCTTGGTTGCATGCTTAGGTCCCATGCAAGAAATGGAAATGAATTTCAAACATCTTGCCATAGTCACTCGGCTGCAAACATTGAGATACTTGGTTTTTTAATTCTAGTAAATCCAAAACTTGTCTGAAATTCATGAAACTTGCATGCTATCATGGAGCGACATGAACATGCCGTGGTAAAAATTTGTCCCATTTGGGGCAGGTTCGGGTATAAGTTTCTCACAAACCGGAGCTTCCCACAACAAGCGTGATGGTTTCGGTAGGGAACGTGCCACCTTTGGGGACGAAACGATATCTGTTGCCTCTTATTGATTTCAAAAAATTTCTAGTGTCAACATAGAACAACAGGAATGTTGTATTTAATTTTGGAATTTTTCGGGGTTTGTTTGGACTTTTTTATACATTAACTTGGTTTTGTAGGCATTTTATGTGCACTAGTAAGCATGCACATGAAATTCGCGTGCATCAACAAGATGAAACATCGTTTCTAAAAAAAGACGAGACTTCATCTGTGCCTGGCTTGGGAAAGATACATATACTTGGTGAATGGTGATGCCTCCCACTATCCTGATGAAGCATGAAAATGTATCCAAAGAAACAGCAGCAAGCGGCGTGAGCTGCTCGACCTGTTCCTTGGAACCAACTATGATAGGTGGGAACCCGATGAACGAGTTCACGCCCGAGGGTGGCCCAATCTTCACATCGTAGGATCAAATCGGGAGGGATAGCTAGCTGCAAGAAGCCGGGATAACTAGCTTTATACCTGCCAAGGTTGAATGCAACCCATACGTTGGGGATGGCTGACTGAAGCTACAAGAACTCCAAGCCGTTGTCCGAACAATCGCAGAACCACAAATCGGGACTAATCCACACAAAATGGCCGGAACCGTAGAGCACGAACTAGGGGGAACCAGAGGCTCCTTCTTGCGAATCCGAATGAACTCACAAGAGCAAAGGTAGCAAGATCTCTCGCATCTCTCTAGCAGTCTTGCTGCATAAGCTTGTAGCTGAATGGTTTGACAAAAGGTTTTCTAGAGGATGGGGAGATGGGGTTTTATAGCAGGGACAACCCCCCTTAGCTAGGTGTGAAAATGCTTTCAAAAGTAAACAGGTTTTCCTGGCTTTCTTGGGTGAATAAGAAGTCAACTTTGGGAGTTGTTGTAGAGCTCCTCGAAAATTCGCAAAGTCTTGACAGTCTGGATACCTTTCACGAGAATGACTAGAACTTTTGACTCACAACTCCAAATAATGTGAGGTTTTTTGCATTGGAAAGATAATTTGATGTAGCTTCTGTTGATGTACCCCTATGGCCCCGTATCTCTATCACATGGGTGTGCCACACCAAAACATCAGAGGTCAAAATTGACAGCATCAGCTTCACATGCAACTTGTTTTCTCCAAACTTGTTCCTCCAAACCAGTTGCTTCAAGAGATCATAGGTTGTTGGATTGCTTACATGTTATACCTAAGTTCAACCAACAACAATGGGGATGAAATCATAGTTGTGTCATCAAGGTTACAAGGTAAACTTAAGTTAGCATTCACTTGGCCATGTGTTTGCTTGATTCGGCTTAGTAATTCTTTCCAACTAAATTGTGCACTTTCCTGAAATGTCATGTATGATGTACCCATGTGCTCATCATCCTCCCTCCCTTGATGAAGAGTCATCCTCGACTCTATTTGATCTACAAACTATAAGTAAAAGGGAAGTAGATAATATCCATGAAAAGGAATAATGCAATCCTCATTTGTAGCTTTCACCTTGGAATTGTGTTTCATGTGATCATGTATTTGTCCAGGGATGATTGGTGTTGTTTCAATGACCGAGATGTCCTCATCATCATCCCCCCCTCTCTTGAAAATGAGTCGTCCTCGACTCTACCTGGTCATCACACAAAAGAAAGCATGGAAATACCAAATCATAATGCAAAGGTTTCATGATATAGAGATTTTTAGTTTTCAACTTTGCCATCTTATGGACGATGCCAACATGATGTTTTGTTTGACTTAGGAGTTCCTTCCAACAAACATTTCCATGGAGCACAAATATATAACCAACCATGAGCATGTCCATATCATCCTCCCTCTCTTGGAGAAAAGTCGTCCTCGACTTCACTCGGTCTACAAAATTGTAGCCCGATACAAAATAACTAGGGAAAGAAAAAGTTGAACATTTTTGCGTTGATATCAAGTTTGCCAACTCCTTTGTTTTGTCTTCAAGGTGGAAAAAATTATATTGATGGATTAATGGCATGCTAAGGGATGTTCCCAGTAATTTTTCTCTTATTTCGTTTCGCCAATGTTTCAAGAGTTCATATGTGCATACCTCGGGGTCCATCAAAATGGAAGATCCATTTTGTTTTACCTCATTGAGTACTTGAATGCCTTTCTGAAAATCAATCTTCACACACGCACCTTGTGTAGTGGTACTCCATGTCCTCCATATTTGTTCTTGGATCTCAATCTCCTATCGTTGTAAGAGAGCTGATAGGTATGTCTTTTGCACCTGCACATATTGCAAAGAAAGAGAACTTTGTGAAAGGTTAGTTATTGAATGTTCCTCTCTCTTTTCATTCGATGGACTACTAATTTCCCATGATGGTGGATCACTCAGCTAGCTATTCTCTTGTTGAAAAATCTCAACCTCACATTTGGTGGACTCATATAACTCAGTTATCCTCTCACTCTTATTGTGTGGTATATTGGGTTGTGCATCACTTATCTCTCTAATGATCTTCCATTTTGTGGACTCACACAACTCATTAATTCTCTCTCCCTGAATGTGTGGTATATCTAGGTGGAGATCTTGCATTTCTCTAATCTCATGATGAACAATCTGATCCTCACATTTTGTGGACTCACTCACCTCACTTTCCTTATCACTCTCAATATATGGAAATGTGGAAAGTGTACACTCTTCCTCACATTTTGTGGAGTCACTCAACTTATTTTTCTTTTCACTCTCAAGTGGTGGGATTTTTGAAAGTGTACACTCTTCCTCACTGTTGGTGGAGCCACTCAACTTGCTTTTCTTATCACTCTCAAGTTGTGGGATTTTGGATTGTGAGCTCTCTTCCTCACATGGAATTTGTGGCACATGTTTCCTGGATGTTGGGACAGTGGTGGTGGCTGAGATGCGAACATTAGGAGTGAGCTTCTTAGATGAACATGGGCTATGAATCACCGGAGTCGGTTCATCAACCATGGTCCTGCTTTGTGGTGGGTCGTCGGTGTGCCGATAGGTGCCATAACTCTGTTGTCGGCCATGACGTCCTTGTTGCGATTCAGGAATAGCAGCAACAAGCCTCGGGGAAGCAGTAGCTTGCCCTCGAGCATGCCATCCTTGCCGCACTTCTTGAGTAGTAGTGACATGCCCACGAGCAACAATATCATGCCCTGGAGCATGCCTTCTTTGTTGCACTTCATGAGAAATATGGTATTGTCGGTGTCGAACCCCGTCACCACTTGCTCGAAGACACTCGTTAAGACTCCTTTGATATTCTTGAATAATGTTCCGTAATTCCAGAAACTCAGCACGTGTGACCGGGGCGTGTTTTTCCCCTTGATTTTGTCCATGAACACTCGATGCAAATCCTGCCATGTTAGTAAGGCCAAAAGTGGAATAGGATAATTTTGTGGAATCACACAACCTCACCTCTTACTCACCAAAGTTCTTATGAGTTCACATCAGATTATGCTTCTCCCAGATGTGTTAAAGCGATTGAAAGATAGGGATCAAAGAACTAGCTTCGGTTTTTGGTGGAGCTCGGTGGGGTAAACAAAAAGGGGCTTGTGCTGAAATCAAGTTGATGCAAACCAAGAAAAATATGTGGATGGAACTGCTGCACCTTTGCACCAAGATTGAAAAAACACAACACACAAGCTTCTGAAAAATTCTATCCAGCTGAAACTTTTGGATCTTATGCAACACTTTTCTTTTTCTGTCTTGACTTTTTTCCACTCTTTTTTACCCTCTTTTTTTGATTCTTTTATTTGCCACTCTTTTTTCTCTTTTTTTTTCAAAGCACAACAACCAAATCTGAAAGCAACTATGAAGATGAACTTGGTGCAGATCTAAAAGATGAAGAACATGCAAGGTATGCAACAACAAGATCTCAGCACCAACAAGGCTTGGATTTATTTTTCGTGGGGCTTTGTATTTCTAGGATAGAAAATATAGCATGAAAAACACTCGATCTAAAGGGATGATAGCAAGATAAACTTGGATAACAGATCCTACCGTGTCAACGAAGGCTCTGATACCAGATGATAGGTGGGAACCCGATGAACGAGTTCACGCCCGAGGGTGGCCCGATCTTCACGTCGTAGGATCGAATCGGGAGGGATAACTAGCTGCAAGCAGCCGGGATAACTAGCTTTATACCTGCCAAGGTTGGATGCAACCCGTACGTTGGGGATGGCTGACTGAAGCTACAAGAACTCCAAGCCGTTGTCCGAACAATCGCAGAACCACAAATCGGGACTAATCCACAAAAAATGGCCGGAACCGTAGAGCACGAACTAGGGGGAACCAGAGGCTCCTTCTTGCGAATCCGAATGAACTCACAAGAGCAAAGGTAGCAAGATCTCTCGGATCTCTCTAGCAGTCTTGCTGCATAAGCTTGTAGCTGAATGGTTTGACAAAAGGTTTCTAGAGGATGGGGAGATGGGGTTTTATAGCAGGGACAACCCCCCTTAGCTAGGTGGGAAAATGCTTTCAAAAGTAAACAGGTTTTCCTGGCTTTCTTGGGTGAATAAGAAGTCAACTTTGGGAGTTGTTGTAGAGCTCCTCGGAAATTCGCGAAGTCTTGACAGCATGGATACCTTTCACAAGAATGACTAGAACTTTTGACTCACAACTCCAAATAATGTGACGTTTTTTGCATTGGAAAGATAATTTGATGTAGCTTCTGTTGATGTACCCCTATGTCCCCGTCACTCCATCACATGGGTGTGCCACACCAAAACATCAGAGGTCAAAATTGACAGCATCAGCTTCACATGCAACTTGTTTTCTCAAAACTTGTTCCTCCAAAGCAGTTGCTTCAAGAGATCATAGGTTGTTGGATTGCTTCCATGTTATACCTAAGTTCAACCAACAACAATGGGGATGAAATCATAGTTGTGTCATCAAGGTTACAAGGTAAACTTAAGTTAGCATTCACTTGGCCATGTGTTTGCTTGATTCGGCTTAGTAATTCTTTCCAACTAAATTGTGCACTTTCCTGAAATGTCATGTATGATGTACCCATGTGCTCATCATCCTCCCTCCCTTGATGAAGAGTCGTCCTCGACTCTATTTGATCTACAAAATATAAGTAAAAGGGAATTAGATAATATCCATGAAAAGGAATAATGCAATCCTCATTTGTAGCTTTCACCTTGGAATTGTGTTTCATGTGATCATGTATTTGTCCAGGGATGATTGGTGTTGTTTCAATGACCGAGATGTCCTCATCATCATCCCCCCCTCTCTTGAAAAGGAGTCGTCCTCGACTCTACCTGGTCATCACACAAAAGAAAGCATGGAAATACCAAATCATAATGCAAAGGTTTCATGATATAGAGATTTTTAGTTTTCAACTTTGCCATCTTATGGACGATGCCAACATGATGTTTTGTTCGACTTAGGAGTTCCTTCCAACAAACATTTCCATGGAGCACAAATATATAACAAACCATGAGCATGTCCATATCATCCTCCCTCTCTTGGAGAAAAGTCGTCATCGACTTCACTCGGTCTACAAAATTGTAGCACGATACAAAATAACTAGGGAAAGAAAAAGTTGAACATTTTTGCATTGATATCAAGTTTGCCAACTCCTTTGTTTTGTCTTCAAGGTGGAAAAAATTATATTGATGGATTAATGGCATGCTAAGGGATGTTCCCAGTAATTTTTCTCTTATTTCGTTTCGCCAATGTTTCAAGAGTTCATATGTCCATACCTCGGGGTCCATCAAAATGGAAGATCCATTTTGTTTTACCTCATTGAGTATCTTGAATGCCTTTCTGAAAATCAATCTTCACACACGCACCTTGTGTAGTGGTACTCCATGTCCTCCATATTTGTTCTTGGATCTCAATCTCCTATCGTTGTAAGAGAGCTGATAGGTATGTCTTTTGCACCTGCACATATTGCAAAGAAAGAGAACTTTGTGAAAGGTTAGTTATTGAATGTTCCTCTCTCTTTTCATTTGATGGACTACTAATTTCCCATGATGGTGGATCACTCAGCTAGCTATTCTCTTGTTGAGAAATCTCAACCTCACATTTGGTGGACTCATATAACTCAGTTATCCTCTCACTCTTATTGTGTGGTATATTGGGTTGTGCATCACTTATCTCTCTAATGATCTTCCATTTTGTGGACTCACACAACTCATTAATTCTCTCTCCCTGAATGTGTGGTATATCTAGGTGGAGATCTTGCATTTCTCTAGTCTCATGATGAACAATCTGATCCTCACATTTTGTGGACTCACTCACCTCACTTTCCTTATCACTCTCAATATATGGAAATGTGGAAAGTGTACACTCTTCCTCACATTTTGTGGAGTCACTCAACTTATTTTTCTTTTCACTCTCAAGTGGTGGGATTTTTGAAAGTGTACACTCTTCCTCACTGTTGGTGGAGCCACTCAACTTGCTTTTCTTATCACTCTCAAGTTGTGGGATTTTGGATTGTGAGCTCTCTTCCTCACATGGAATTTGTGGCACATGTTTCCTGGATGTTGGGACAGTGGTGGTGGCTGAGATGCGAACATTAGGAGTGAGCTTCTTAGATGAACATGGGCTATGAATCACCGGAGTCGGTTCATCAACCATGGTCCTGCTTTGCGGTGGGTCGTCAGTGTGCCGATAGGTGCCATAACTCTGTCGTCGGCCATGACGTCCTTGCTGCGATTCAGGAATAGCAGCAACAAGCCTCGGGGAAGCAGTAGCTTGCCCTCGAGCATGCCATCCTTGCCGCACTTCTTGAGTAGTAGTGACATGCCCACGAGCAACAATATCATGCCCTGGAGCATGCCTTCTTTGTTGCACTTCATGAGAAATATGGTATTGTCGGTGTCGAACCCCGTCACCACTTGCTCGAAGACACTCGTTAAGACTCCTTTGATATTCTTGAATAATGTTCCGTAATTCCAGAAACTCAGCACGTGTGACCGGGGCGTGTTTTTCCCCTTGATTTTGTCCATGAACACTCGATGCAAATCCTGCCATGTTAGTAAGGCCAAAAGTGGAATAGGATAATTTTGTGGAATCACACAACCTCACCTCTTACTCACCAAAGTTCTTATGAGTTCACATCAGATTATGCTTCTCCCAGATGTGTTAAAGCGATTGAAAGATAGGGATCAAAGAACTAGCTTCGGTTTTTGGTGGAGCTCGGTGGGGTAAACAAAAAGGGGCTTGTGCTCAAATCAAGTTGATGCAAACCAAGAAAAATATGTGGATGGAACTGCTGCACCTTTGCACCAAGATTGAAAAAGCACAACACACAAGCTTCTGAAAATTTCTATCCAGCTGAAACTTCTGGATCTTACGCAACACTTTTCTTTTTCTGTCTTGACTTTTTTCCACTCTTTTTTACTCTCTTTTTTTGATTCTTTTATTTGCCACTCTTTTTTCTCTTTTTTTTCAAAGCACAACAACCAAATCTGAAAGCAACTATGAAGATGAACTTGGTGCAGATCTAAAAGATGAAGAACATGCAAGGTATGCAACAACAAGATCTCAGCACCAACAAGGCTTCGATTTATTTTTCGTGGGGCTTTGTATTTCTAGGATAAAAAATATAGCATGAAAAACACTCGATCTAAAGGGATGATAGCAAGATAAACTTGGATAACAGATCCTACCGTGTCAACGAAGGCTCTGATACCAGATGATAGGTGGGAACCCGATGAACGAGTTCACGCCCGAGGGTGGCCCGATCTTCACATCGTAGGATCGAATCGGGAGGGATAACTAGCTGCAAGCAGCCGGGATAACTAGCTTTATACCTGCCAAGGTTGGATGCAACCCGTACGTTGGGGATGGCTGACTGAAGCTATAAGAACTCCAACCTACTGTCCGAACAATCGCAGAACCACAAACCGGGACTAATCCACACAAAATGGCCGGAACCATAGAGCACGAACTAGGGGGAACCAGAGGCTCCTTCTCGCGAATCCGAATGAACTCACAAGAGCAAAGGTAGGAAGATCTCTCGGATCTCTCTAGCAGTCTTGCTGCATAAGCTTGTAACTGAATGGTTCGACAAAAGGTTTTCTAGAGGATGGGTGAGATGGGGTTTTATAGCAGGGACAACCCCCCTTAGCTAGGTGTGAAAATGGTTTCAAAAGTAAACAGGTTTGCCTGGCTTTCTTGGGTGAATAAGCAGTCAACTTTGGGAGTTGTTGTAGAGCTCCTCGGAAATTCGCGAAGTCTTGACAGCCTGGATACCTTTCACGAGAATGACTAGAACTTTTGACTCACAACTCCAAATAATGTGAGGTTTTTTGCATTGGAAAGATAATTTGATGTAGCTTCTGTTGATGTACCCCTATGGCCCCGTCTCTCCATCACAGGGTGTGCCACACCAAAACATCAGAGGTAAAAATTGACAGCATCAGCTTCACTTGCAACTTGTTTTCTCCAAACTTGTTCCTCCAAAGCGGTTGCTTCAAGAGCTCATAGGTTGTTGGATTGCTTCCATGTTATATCTAAGTTCAACCAACAATAATGGGGATGAAATCATAGTTGTTTCATCAAGGTTACAAGGTAAACTTAAGTTAGCGTTCACCTGGCCATGTGTTTGCTTGATTCGGCTTAGTAATTCTTTCCAACTAAATTGTGCACGTTCCTGAAATGTCATGTATGATGTACCCATGTGCTCATCAAATTGTTTTTTCCTTTTCTTTTCTGATGTTGATTTACAAATATGATTTAGGTACCTGTGTTGTGAGTTTGAGTTTTGTGTTGGACAAGTATAGTACATCATAAGCAAGTTGTAATAAAATGGATATACTTCATAGCTAATTGCCGCCTAAGTTTTCCAAGGTTTTTCTTGTACACAGGGTTTACATGATGTTGCCAATTAAATATAATGACAAGCATCTAGTTGATGTATAAAAGCAAAATTCAAAACAATTTGGTGAAGCCTATTGGGTGTTAACCAATAAAAGACAAGATGAATTTCCATGTATGCCAACATCAGCTAGACATCCGCTTATTTCAGTTGAGATTACAAGGGATGACCTTTACAATCGTGTCTCCACTCTCCACTTGAGAACAGTAGTTTCTAAGAAAAAAAGTATAACAAACAAACATATATTCAGCTAGAAGCAATGCATTAGAAGTGAGTCATTTGATGGCAACATGTAGTGCATATACTTGGAAATGCATGTTGACATACCATTGAAAGGAACAAATCAATTTTATGGTTTAAACATATATTTGAAGCACATGCATGTATTACCGTTCTATCCTGACACCGGAGCTTCTTGGGCACGAGCTCGTCTGGAGACTTCCAAGATGACAGACGGCTACATAGTTTGGTTGGGCCCAAATATGGGTACAACAGTGAAGGTGGCGTCGACAATGGATACTCTGGCCCGTATAACCTATGCATATATTTTCAGTCAGAATATTTCTTCAAGCTGGTACAACCTACAGATATTTTAAATGCATTTCACCGTTAGCAATACTGCCACTCTAGGTTTTTATTATTCAAACGGCGAACACTCCCCTGGTCCAAAAAGAGAAATAGATGCATCTAGATTATTATTTTTCATCTGCGTTTAAATAAGGGAAATAACTACATGCTAAACATGCCAGGGAAACTACAAATGTTTCCAGCAGGTTCCAATATATGAGAAATAAAAGGAGAAGGAGGAGCATCAACATTGATCTGAGACCTCATAACAAGCATGAAATATACACTTAGTACATAATTCACCATGTGCTTATCAAGATGGCAATAAAAGGTTAATGACAGTAAAAATGGAAGTTGACCTCTCTCTGGATCATCAAATAAAGATAAAACATTTTCCCATCGGTGTTCATAAAATTAACTCATTATTTCTAGAAACATTAATTCAAGATATATGTCAGATGTGCACTTCTACTTATTCAATTTGGAAACATCACATACCTAACAGAGTTTGACTTACTTCAAACAGAACAGTCACATGCATGGTAATAGCACTCAATTTGTATAATGCCATTTGACCTTACGATTATGAAACCCACCAAAGATCTTCTAGATGTGAGGTATAACAGTAGAAAACCCAAAATGACTCGAACTATAGGCCATCCAAACAGCAACATCAATCAGTTGGTTGCACTGATCGAAGATCTTGATGATGTCCTCGTATGACTGTAGCCTCCCTATAGTAGAGCATGAGCTTGTGTTGCAGGCAGATAGCAAGGGAGCACGGGCTATTAAATCCTATAGGTTATTCACCCATCTCTTCCCATATCCCATCAGAACGCTAGGCAGTATGAGAAAAATGAGAAAATAAAATTATGTACTTCAGAGGCAACTAAGCAAAAACATCATAAATCATTTGAAAAAACATTTCATACGACTTGTAAGCAGGAGCATCAACATTTGGACCTGTAGCTTATATTTAACAACTAACACATAGTAAATTTACTATGCCCGTTCGCCTCCTTGTGCCTACTTCTTCTGCATCTCCAGGCTACCAAATTTGATGTAGAAAATCAACGGCAAAGTTCCTGCAAAGTTCCAACTCCCTTATTCAAAATCTATTTGGCCAGAATATATCTAGCTCCTAGCATGGTTTCTTTTGATAAATATTTGTCACTTTTAACCTTTTACATATGTATACATGGTATATCATTGGACATAGTATAATGATATTCACCAAAGCTATGTGTTAATGTTCTTAATTCTCTTCCTTCTAACTGCCATAATGTGAGAAAATGTGCATGGTTCAGAAAAGTGATTCTTCCTGGGAAACTTCTTACTCCACATCTAAAACCAACATCAGTGTTCCAATACACTGAGTATCATTTCTGACTTATATCATTCTATGATGTAAGCTTTGCAATTACTATATGTCAGTGTAGTCTTTGTTTTGAACCATGTCCAGAAAAAATCCAACGCCTTAGATAGCTTAAACTTGAGTAAATCATTCACACCATGTGGGGTGCCTTGTATCTCTGGCTGGACGTTTAATTAATCTGAGGTCCTTTCACAAAACAAAAAGGAGAGAGCAGTCATTGCCCATCGGTATTGAACACGGTAAGAGTTATATATACAGTTAATTGTCATTGCAACATGGACAAAGCTGAATATTACTATGAAATTGTATGGCGCTATCGGACACATACCAGTGCAGTGTGTCGAGGCGGCATGTCAAGCACACCACGGGCATGAAGCATGAAGGGGCCACAGATCGACGACGGAGGAAGGTACTGATTCGGTCCGGATTGCGGCGCTGGAGCGGGGGAGAGCGCCCGGGCACGGAGACGGATGGGTCTGCCATGACATGGTTGTGGAGACACAGGTCAAGACAGCGTTTCTTGTGCCCAGCGTCGTCGCGTTACCGCACAAGATTCTTTGATTCTTTTGTAGTAAGAAGCATTTCTGCAGAGTCCAAACACCACCACTGAATTATTTCCTGCATATACAGCAGATACACAAACATATTACATTCCTTTTTCAGTTTCTTTTCTTCTCTCGTTTTCTTTCTTTGGACTAACAAATTCTTTCCAAGAACACCAAAATTCCCCTTGTTTTTACTTCCACATTCATCTATCCATCCATTCATACACTACACCTCACTGAAGCTCAATCTGTACCCACATATCAGAGAGAGATTAGAGAGCGAGTGTAATCAACAAAGCACAGGAGGAAGAAGAGCAGAGTTCAGAGGAGGAGTTACGTTGCACTGTTGCATCCGCTGGTGACGCCTGTCTTAGGGATGTTGGCAAGCTGCTCCTTGTTGTCTAGGCATCAGATGAGCATGGCGCAACGACTACCATGCAGCTTCTCCAAGCGGGGCGGCCGCCGTGACTCAACAGTCCCCAGCACCGCCCCCCGCGTGCCGGGCAGCGATGGCTGGTGAGGCAACGACACCTGCTCCTTCTGGGCGCACCCAGCACCGCCGGTCACCCAGGTCGTGTCCTGGGGCGCCAAGCCGGAGCCCTCCGTCGTCGGCGACGGTGGCAGCGGGGCAGGGCCGTCAACCACCGTCGGCATCAATCCTCATCGCCAGCGCCGTCGGCATCTGCCTCCCGTCGCACACAACAGGGCCAGCTCCCTCGTCCACGTCCTCGACGACGCCTACGTAGCGCTCGCTGACTGCACCGTCCCTGCAGGGACCTCCCCTTCATGGGGCTCGTCTGCCTCGGCTACGGCGAAGGGCGTGGTTGCGGGAGGCGAACGGCACGAGAGGAGGAGGAGGAGGTTGTGCGGGCGGTTTTCTTTCTTTTTTACCGCGGGGCAGATTAGCGATCGATCGATGGTGGCTTAATGCGTGGTTGGTAGCGTTAAACACAGAAGGATTAAGGGCCATTAGATTTTAATGATGCATGGATGTGATTGTTTGGATCTGCCCCTCTCTTCCTTTTTATAGTGGTAGTAGATAATTCAAATTTGAACTGCATGCACATGCTCCAGTGCATATAAATTGGTTGAAAAATCAAATCGGTGTCCTTGGTTGCATGCTTAGGTCCCATGCAAGAAATGGGAATGAATTTCAAACATCCTGCCACCATCACTAGGCCGCAAACATTGAGATACTTGGTTTTTTAATTCTAGTAAATCCAAAACTCGTCTGAAATTCATGAAACTTGCATGCTATCATGGAGCGGCATCAACATGTCATGGTAAAAAAATTGTCCCATTTGGGGGAGGTTTGGGTATAAGCTTCTCACAAACCAGAGCTTCTCACAACAAGCGTGATGGTTTCGGTAGGGAACGTGCCACCTTTGGGGACGAAACGATATCCGTTGCCTCTTATTGCTTTCACAAAATTTCTAGTGTCAACATAGAACAACAGGAGTGTTGTCTTTAATTTTGGAATTTTTCGGGATTCATTTGGACTTTTTATACATTAACTTGGTTTTGTAGGCATTTTATGTGCATAATTCAAATTTGAACTACATGCACATGCTCCAGTGCATATAAATTGGTTGAAAAATTAAATCTGTGTCCTTGGTTGCATGCTTAGGTTCCATGCAAGAAATGGCAATGAATTTCAAACATCCTGCCACCGTCACTCGACCGCAAACATTGAGATACTTGGTTTTTTAATTCTAGTAAATCCAAAACTCATCTGAAATTCATGAAACTTGCATGCTATCATGGAGCGGCATCAACATACCGTGGTAAACTTTTTATCCCATTTGGGGCAGGTTTGGGTATAAGCTTGATACGTCTCCAACGTATCTATAATTTTTGATTGTTCCATGCTATTATATTATCCATATAGGATGTTTTATATGCATTTATATGCTTATATGATTTTTGTGACTAACCTATTAACCTAGAGCCCAGTGCTAGTTTCTGTTTTTCCTCGTTTTTGAGCTTTATAGAAAAGGAATACCAAATGGAGTCCAATTGACGTGCCAATTTTTGATGATTTTTTATGGACCAAAATAAGCCCCCGGAGTAAAATAGTTGGGCTATAAGAGTCCCGAGCCACCCACGAGGGAGGAGGGCGCGCCCCTGCCTCGTGGATGACTCGGAGACCCCCCTGACATGAGACCGACGCCAAAAATTCCTATAAATACAGAAACCCCCGAAAAGAAACCTAGATCGGGAGTTCCGCCGCCGCAAGCCTCTATAGCCACCAAAAACCAATTGGGACCCTGTCCCAGCACCCTACCGGAGGGGGGAATCATCATGGTGTCCATTGAAGTAAATATGCCCTAGAGGCAATAATAAAGTTATTATTTATTTCCTTATATCATGATAAATGTTTATTATTCATGCTAGAATTGTATTAACCGGAAACATAATACATGTGTGAATACATAGACAAACAGAGTGTCACTAGTATGCCTCTACTTGACTAGCTCGTCGATCAAAGATGGTTATGTTTCCTAGCCATTGACATGAGTTGTCATTTGATTAACGGGATCACATCATTAGGAGAATGATGTGATTGACTTGACCCATTCCGTTAGCTTAGCACATGATCGTTTAGTATTCTGCTATTGCTTTCTTCATGACTTATACATGTTCCTATGACTATGAGATTATGCAACTCCCTTTTACCGAAGGAACACTTTGTGTGCTACCAAACGTCACACGTAACTGGGTGATTATAAGGTTCTCTATAGGTGTCTCTGAAGGTACTTGTTGGGTTGACGTATTTCGAGATTAGGATTTTTCACTCCGATTGTCGGAGAGGTGTCTCTGGGCCCACTCGGTAATGCACATCACTATAAGCCTTGCAAGCATTGCAACTAATGAGTTAGTTGCAGGATGATGTATTACAGAATGAGTAAAGAGACTTGCTGGTAACGAGAATGAACTAGGTATTAAAATACCGACGATCGAATCTTGGGCAAGTAACATACCGATGACAAAGGGAACAACGTATGTTGTTATGCGGTTTGACCGATAAATATCTTCGTAGAATATGTAGGAGCCAATATGAGCATCTAGGTTCTGCTATTGGTTATTGACCGGAGACATGTCTCGGTCATGTCTACATAGTTCTCGAACTCGTAGGGTCCGCACGTTTAAAGTTTGATGACGGTTATATTATGAGTTTATGTGTTTTGATGTACCGAAGGAAGTTCGGAGTCTCGGATGTGATCATGGACATGACGAGGAGTCTCAAAATGGTCGAGACATAAAGATTGATATATTGGAAGCCTATATTTGGATATCGTAAGTGTTCCGGGTGAAATCGGGATTTTACCGGAGTACTGGGGGTTACCGGACCCCCCCCCCGGGGGGGGGGGGGGGTTAATGGGCCAAGATGGGCCTTAGTGGAGAAGAGGAGGGGCGACCAGGGCAGGCCACGCGCCCCCTCCCTCTCTAGTCAAAATTGGACAAGGAGGGGGGCGACGCCCCCCTTTCCTTCCTCTCTCCATCCTCCTCCCCCCTTCTCCTACTACAACTAGGAAAGGAGGGAGTCCTACTCCCGGTGGGAGTAGGACTCCTCCCTGGCGTGCCTCCTCCCGACCGGCCGCCTCTCCCCCCTTGCTCCTTTATATACGGGGGTAGGGGGCACCTCTTGACACAACAATTGATCTCTTGGATCTCTTAGCCGTGTGCGGTGCCCCCCTCCACCATAGTCCACCTCGATAATATCATAGCGGTGCTTAGGCGAAGCCCTGCGTCGGTAGAACATCATCATCATCACCATGCCGTCGTGCTGACGGAAGTCTCCCTCAAAGCTCGGCTGGATCGGAGTTCGAGGGACGTCATTGAGCTGAACGTGTTCTGAACTCGGAGGTGTTGTACGTTCGGTACTTGATCGGCCGGATCGTGAAGACGTACGACTACATCAACCGCGTTGTTGTGACACTCCAAAAAATTTAATTGGTTTTCATCAAAAACTTTGTTGGAATTTTTTTAAAAGAGGGCATTTAAAATTTCTTTTCCAGAAAACCTTCCTCTTAAAAACTTCCTTTCCTTTGGCAAGGATTTTTTTTAAACTATGGTGTTTGATCTATTGAAACTTCTTCTCTGTTGGTTCCCTCTCAAATTATTTTGGGAGTTTAATCTTTTTCTGTTAAAAAAAAGAAACTCTATGAAAATTTGGGATTTTCATATCTTGGAAACCACCCATGACTTTGTATTTTGCCCATGTGGTAAAACCCCTCCAAAACCTCCCCTCCTCCTTGTAATCAACCTAAGTTCTCTGTCCCTACTAATCCAAGCAAGTTTTGGATTTTATTCTAATTATTTTCCTCTCAAATCATTTCTGCCAATTATTTTGAGCTTAAGTGATTTTCAAAGCAAGTACCCTTTTGCATTTGAGTTTTGACCTCAAACCAACTCTCCTGGATAGCCCTTTGTACCCACAACCCAGAACCATCTTGATCCACTCCTCCTCTTTTCAAATTTTTCAAATTTCAGTCTCTGCAAGTTTGGACCAGATTTGCCAAATTTGGTGAAATTCATATCTACACTTCTCCAAAAATTCCACCAAAATTCAGGCAGCCTACTGGAGCAATGAGTAGCCACTCCACCAAAAATCAGCTCAAGGAAAAATCCCCAGAGGCCAAATTCATTCTGTTGAACACTTGGCGTGCACTGTTGTTGTTCATATTCAGAAAAATTTAGAGTTCAGTGTCGTTTTCGTTCGTCAGTTTCAATCACGCATAGACAGTGCCCTTGGCACGTTCCTCGCCGCCTCTTCCCCCTGTCTGGAGCACCACACGTGCGCTTGGCGCCTTCCCGGCGTCGGCGGCGCCCTGGCCCGCCTGCGCCGGCGTGTCTTGCGGCGGCCGAACCACCGTAGCGGCCGACAGAGAGCAGAACGGCGGCTCAACGCCGTTCGGCGCCGCCCAATCCTCCTGGTAGCTCCGCGTGGCCTCATGCACGCCAGCACACCCCGTTGCACCGTCGCCGTGGCCCAGCGGTAACTGGGCACGCTCCCTGCCACCGACGGGCCTGCGCCGCCCCGTTCCGTCGAGCTCCCCCTAAGCAACCGAATCCCGCTGAGGTTAGCGTCTGAATGGAACCAGTAAACCTCCACGATGACGCCCAACTCCCTAATCTCCCCCGACCAAGCACTGCGCCGCCGTAACCTTCACTGGAGATCCCCTTTCACGGCCACCGCCTCGGAATCGCCTATAAAAAGGACCCCGAGCTCGCTCACGACCCCCACACCCTCACTGCACCTCTCCAAGACCCTGCCAAGCCACCAGGAGGACCTCGAGGAGGTCTCCTCCCCCGACTCCGGCCGCCCCGTTCCGCCTCGGCCTCCACCTCGATTCACTCCGGTGAGGCCGTCTCCGGCGCCCAAACCCCGTCCGTTACCCCCTCTAGCTACCAAAAGTCTAACCCCCTCCTCAATTTGGCCTTCGCAGCTCTCTCCGACGAGTCCCACGACCACCCGAACCGCCGTTCGCCGGAGCAAGGCTCGCCGTCGACGTGGTGCTCGTCGACCGCCACCACCACCACAAACCAACGCGGAAGGGCGCCCTGAACATGGAGGTACCCTCCGATCTCCCTGCCTCGCCGTGGATCGCCGCCGGCGACCACCGCGGCTCTCGGGCACCGACGAGCTTCGTCCCCCGTTTGAAAGTTTAAACCTGACGAGTGGGACCCGCCCGTCAGCCTCTCAGATCCTTTTAAACGAATCGTTTTCTGAAAACGCCTTCAGGAAAAATACGCTTTCCCCTCTGGGCTGGCGTATTAAGGACTGGAACATTTTCTGTTTTTATAAGCTAGCCCCTGGAAACCTTTTGTTTCATTACAGATGAGTCCCTGGACAAAAACCTTTATAACTTTTAAACAGAAAAGTATTTTTGATTGATTCTTTTTCTGTCCTCTTTAAAACTTTGTCTAGTTTTTTATCAGAATTATTTGAAAAATATTTGAATACCTTTTGTGCACCTCTTGGTATTTACGATAGCGCATATATTTTCTTTATACCGTAGATACCGAAGGAGGTGACGGAGCCGCGAACTTCACCGAGCTAGGCTCCGACTACTCCGAACCAGGCAAGCATGTTTGAACTTTTGATATGATGATTGTTTGGCCTGTTTGCATTAAGTAGTTTATGGCATGTTGATGAACATACCAACGAATGTCATGTTACCTGCAACGATGAGGCAAGTAAGTTTCGGAAATCCATGACTGGATGGATGTGAGTATGCATGGCCATGTGTTGGCATGAGGATGGGTAAGATGGCAGTGTTGTAGCATGCCAGGCTTATGCCAGACTATGTGACTTCAATGTCAACTCGTATCATTCCAGTTCCTTCCATTCCTCCTTCCCTGTACTACCACATGTTTTCCGCAAGGAATATGGCTTAGTAAGTTGTAAACCGCTTTCCTGGTACACACCAAAAAGGAGAGGCCGTGATGATGGTTCCATGGCCCTGGATTAAAGCCAGTCATCCGGTCATGGGGCATGGGTGTTTCCGGTTGGGACCGAGAGGGGGGCACCCCTCAGAGCACGCGTATATAAATTTGATCCCATGCTATTCGAGATTGTGATCTCCTCGTCTCAAAAGTTTTTCTTGGACGATGTCTAGGGTGATTCCTAGCATCGAGAGGTAGGATGGGTGTGTACTGGTTAGCTGTGTTTTCTTCCGAAAAACCGTAAACGGAACTAGTCCTTCGTGACTACGGAAATCCGTTGGCTGTGGGAAAAATTTTGTACAAACTCTGCAGAGTCATATATTCCTTCGAATCATCTATTCCATGTCCAAGTTCGATATTAACTTATCCTGACCAAATGTCAGTTTTGATGACAGAGACTCCGGTGAGTCGCATGAGTGCTAAGTCCGGTTAAATGATTATTCCTGTGGATGGACTAACCCGTTTATTTTCATGAATTGAATATTTATTATGAGCATTACTTCCTTGTGAATAAAAGCCCTTTATGTGGTGTTGCTAAGACGCCCGACTGTGGCATTTCTTTTAAAGCCCTTTCTGTGATGTCGCCCCGACGTCCGACTGTGGCATTTCTTTTAAAGCCCTTTATGTGGTGTCGCTAAGACGCCCGACTGTGGCATTTCTTTTAAAGCCCTTTCTGTGATGTCGCCCCGACGTCCGACTATGGCATTTCTTTTAAAGCCCTTTCTGTGATGTCGCCCCGACGTCCGACTGTGGCATTTCTTTTAAAGCCCTTTATGTGGTGTCGCTAAGACGCCCGACTGTGGCATCATTTCCTTATATTTATTTGTTCACCTTTCGAGGCGTCGCTTCAGACACCCGATCGGTTTTTCATTTATGTTTTGTTGGGATTTCAGGCGGACTACCGCCATTTCCCTTTTACTTACTTCGTTATGCTAATTTTTGAATGTACATTGGTGAATTAATCATGACGCATTCATGCATGCATTTGTTATATCTTACGTCCGAACTGTCTTGCGAGTACTTTCAAAGTACTCACTGGCTTGTTGATTTGGCCAGATGCTGACGAAGGCGATCTCATGGATGAAGAATTTGATAGTGAGTCCGACGCCTAGAGGAATCCCAGTCAGTCTCGTGCGACCCTGGATTTGGTCACTGTATTATATCCGCTTCCACTACCAAATAAATTCATCGAGCCTCACCTCGACGCTCGATGAGATGACAGTTTTAGAGTTTTGTATCTCTCTCCCCGCTATGTTTTTCCACCACCGCCGTATCCTCGAGTCAGTAGTATGCCTCCACACCACTGTGTCATGTCCGCCATTATGTATAATTATTGGCGTGCTTGTAATAATTTGGTTGAGCAACCGTAGTTCGACCCTGTCATATATTTTATGCTACTGGCTTATTGTATTAAGAATTTGTCTACCAGTGAGGAGGATTTCTCTCATACTGGACTCAAAAGATTGGTTTCTCAACAAATATTTTTATTGGAAAACCGGTCGTGACAAGCTTGGTACCAGAGCCAGGCTGACTGTAGGAAGCCACTAGGAGCGATCGCTAATTGGTTATTAGCATGATTGAGCCTTTCCATATTTTCTTGATTATAGTCATTTTCTGTCAGTCAGCATAAATTTATGATCTGACCATACAGAATTTTTGCCTACTTTTGTAGATGGCCGACAACAGCTGCGAGTCTCAGACCTTCGCCAATGTGCCCGATGGGTTCGTCAAGCTTCTTTCCTTCATCGTTCAGGTCGCGATGGGGCCATCCGTGTGCCCAGTCTTCACACTCTGCCAGCACCGAGTCAACGACAGTCTGACCATGCACCAGGCCGCGGTGCAGTTCAAGGGAGGGCATGGTGAGTTACGCCGCTTCCAGTTCTTGGGAAGAGCCATGCCTACGGAGAGGCATGCTATGCAGATGGCAGCCCGCGAGGCGATAGCTCGTCTCAGGGATGTCCTCCCCGTGATGAAGACTCGTCGTTACCGTTATCTTCCATGCCATGTGCCTTACACCTGTCACTACGCATTCTCCTGCCCCAGAGGAGAACGAGACGAGGCTTTTGAGATGCTCATTGAGTATCTCCGGGCCCTGGAGGAAGCCTTCGACAACCTGGTGGACGACTTCGTGGCTGCCCGCATGGACTCAGTTCACGGCTGTGCTGCCAACAGGAGGGAGCTCCTACCCACCGCACTGCCACTGACTTTGGTCTCGTCCTCAGCATCTTATGCACCTACTCGTCGCCTGCCTTCTACCGAAGAGTTCAACCAAGTTATTGCACCCACTCCAGCGCGCACTGCACCACCCTGCGCACCCACTCCTGTTCGTGTTGTTCCGCCCCTGGCACCCGCTCCATCTACTCAGCGCAACACTACACGTATGGAGCCTATTAGCGAGGAGGAAGTCGAGTCCCCAGCCTCGCTACGCCTCACCCTCGGCAGGGCAAAGGAGATCGTCAACATCTCCGCCTGAGTACGCTTAGCCGCCATGCAATGTACCGCTCTGTATGATATGTTTATATGTACATAGGTTGTGAGAAGTAGCTTGTTTGCGCATCATGTAGGATCTGGAGGAGTGCACTGGCCTAAATAACATGTCAGGATTATGTACGCATATCTTGAGTGATGTATTGTATAATTACCGCTCGCGTGTAAGATATGTAATGAGCAGTCCTTCTCCGTGCGCAAATCGGTTTGTTTTTCTTAAGTAAGCTTGGTTATTTAATTTTATTTGCCAGCTTTATGCATTTATGGAATTTTTTTGCGACTCTTTCCGCTTTTCTTATGGGTTTTACAAAATATATCCCCAGAGTGAAAAATGTCTCGTCGTTGGACTCGCTCCATGCCAACTCCACCAGAGGAAAATTATGATACACAACCCAGCAACGAGTTCACTCAGGGACAGTCAAACCAACAGGGCAGTGAATCGGCACTTTCACAAATGTGCCGCCTTTATGAGCAGAGTCAGCAACAACATCGGGAAATGATGAACCAAGTCATCAACATGGGAAATCACCATGGACAGTATCAGCAGCATTCCAAGTTATCTGAGCTACAAAAGACACGTCCCCAAACATTTTCTCATACTGACAAACCTCTTGAAGCCGAGGATTGGCTTCGAGATATGGAGAGAAAATTAATTATTGCAAAATGTTCAGATCTCGAGAAAGTACTATATGCTCCGCACTATCTCACAGGAGCAGCTGCATCATGGTGGGAGAATTTTCTGCACATGCACCCCAACGAAAATGATATAACCTGGGATGATTTCAAGGAAGGTTTCTGTGGTGCACACATTCCCAAGAGTATTATGAAAATCAAGAAGAGGGAGTTCGATGACCTCAAACAAAGGAACATGACAGTGTCAGAATACAACGGTCAATTTACTCTATTGTCCCGCTACGCCAATGAAGAACGTATGACTGAAAGCAAGAAGATGGAGAAATTCCTTGATGGTCTAGCGCCCGCGCTTAAATGCCAACTGGTCGTTCACACTTTTCCAGATTTTAAGACACTAGTGGACGAAGCTATTACTCTGGAAAATGAGAGACGTAGCTTGGAGGATTTACGCAAGCGAAAAAGAGACCAGACTACTTTTGCGCGCAACCACCGAAGCAGGACAGATTTTCAGAAAGGTGGGACACACAAACCTACGACAAACATCTCACGCCCAACCAAGAATTTCCATGCAAGGGACAAAGAGTTCACATATCGCCCAGGCGTTACTTGCTACGCTTGTGGAGAAGAAGGGCACTACACCAAACAGTGCCCCAAGCCAAGGAACTCGACCCCGAAGCCAAACAATGGTGGAAATAATTCAGCGCCCAAGCGCAACAATTTCAACCCCAACAACAACCACAGGAAGGGTCATCTAAACCACGTGACCAAAGAAGAAGCACAAAATGCTCCGGATATCGTACTCGGTACGTTTCCTGTCAACACAATACCTGCAACGGTTTTGTTTGATTTTGGAGCTTCTCACTCATTCATTTCAAAAAGTTTTGCTTTGCAAAGTAATTTTTTGATGTTTCCCTTGGAAAAATCCATGATCATCAAGTCCCCTGGGATTCAGCAAGTTACTCAGAGTTACTGTCAGAATGTGGTTATTGAGTTCGAAGGATTGAAATTTTACGCCAATCTTATTGTGTTGGAAAATAAAGGACTGGATGTCATCCTAGGGATGGACTGGTTAACCACCAACAAAGGTTTTATTGACTGTTTCAACCGGACCGTAATTCTCACGCACCACCACAGGAAGACAATAAAAGTATCAGCCAAGGAAAGAAAAATACCCCGGCAGCCGAGATTGAATAAGGTGGACGTTTCTGAGTTAAGCAAGGTTCCAGTGGTATGTGAATTTCCAGATGTATTTCCCGAAGAACTACCAGGCATGCCACCAGACCGAGAAATAGAATTCAGCATTGAGCTAGCACCAGGAACCACCCCCATATACAAGAAACCATACAGAATGGCACCATCTGAGTTGATTGAGTTGAAGAAACAAATAAAGGAATTACTGGACAAGGGATACATTCGAGCCAGTTCCTCACCTTGGGGATCACCAATTTTATTTGCCAAAAAGAAGGATGGAACACTAAGATTGTGCATAGACTACCGAGCACTTAACATGGTCACAGTCAAGAACAAATACCCGATGCCACGAATAAATGATTTGTTTGATCAGCTCGCTCAGGCCAAGGTATTCTCAAAGATTGACTTAAGGTCAGGATACCATCAATTAAAAGTGCGAACAGAAGATATCCCCAAAACAGCCTTCACCTCCAGATATGGACTATATGAGTTCACAGTTATGCCTTTTGGATTAACAAACGCCCCCGCATATTTTGTTCACCTCATGAACAAAGTATTTATGAAGTTTATGGACAAGTTCGTTGTGGTATTTATCGATGATATTTTGATATACTCCAAAACACCAGAAGAGCACGCGGAACATCTTAGGATTGTGCTAGGAGAACTCAGGAAACATCAATTGTATGCCAAGTTCGGCAAGTGCGAATTTTGGCTAAGACAAGTAGGCTTTCTAGGTCACGTGCTGACCCAAGACGGTATCGCAGTGGACCCGGAGAAAGTCAGGGCCATACTTGACTGGAAGGCACCAGCCAGCGTAACGGACGTACGAAGTTTCTTGGGAATGGCAGGATATTACCGCAGATTTATGGAAGGATTCTCCACCCTAGCCAAGCCAATGACGCAGTTGCTCAAGAAGGACAAGAAGTTTGAATGGACAGAAGCCTGCGAAAAAAGTTTCCAAGAGTTAAAACGGAAATTAACCACAGCACTGGTATTAATTGTGCCAGACATACACAAAAACTTTGAGGTGTACTGTGACGCATCCCGAAAAGGTCTCGGGTGCGTGTTGATGCAAGAAGGCAAGGTTGTCGCATACGCTTCACGACAACTCCGCAAGCATGAGGAAAATTATCCCACTCATGACTTAGAAATGGCAGCAGTCATTCATGCACTTAAGGAATGGAGGCATTTCTTACTTGGGAATTGATGTGAAATATACACGGACCATAAAAGTCTCAAATATATTTTCACACAGCCAGAACTAAACTTACGGCAACGACGCTGGTTGGAATTGGTAAAGGATTATGATGTTGGTATCCACTATCATCCAGGGAAAGCAAATGTAGTGGCCGATGCTCTTAGTCGGAACCCCAGCTCCGACGAAAACAGTCTACAAAGCTTGAGACCTGAATTCCAACAAGAATTTGCCAAACTCAAGTTGTTAATGATCGCGGAAGGCACCATATCAAACTTGGAAATAAAGCCCGACCTTGTGGAAAGAATTAAAGAAGCTCAGCCTGGTCACCCCAGCATTGAAGGAATTAAAAGAAAGGTGAGTATGGGCAAGGCCTCGGAGTTTGTCATAGGCGATGATGGAATACTACGGTACGGGGACAGACTCTGCGTGCCAAACATAGAGGACCTCAAACAGCAAATTCTAGCTGAAGCACACACCACCCCATATTCAATCCACCCTGGAGGAACCAAAATGTATAAGGATATTCAGGAAAGATTTTGGTGGCACGGTCTGAAGAGGGACATAGCCACATTCGTTGCATGTTGCGATTCTTGTCAGCGCATAAAAGTTGAGCATCAAAAACCAGCCGGACTACTGCAACCAAACAAAATACCTGAGTGGAAATGGGATGAAATAGGGATGGATTTTATTGTTGGACTACCTCGGTCACGACACGGGAATGATGCCATATGGGTCATCACCGATAGATTAACCAAGGTGGCACACTTCATTCCAGTAAAGACAACCTACAACACTCAGAAGCTTGCCAGGATTTATCTCTCCCGTATAGTTTGTCTGCATGGAGTCCCGAAGACTATAATATCCGACAGAGGCACTCAATTTGTCTCGAGATTCTGGGATCATTTACAACAGGCTCTGGGAACTCAATTGGCCTTCAGCACAGCCTACCATCCCCAGACTGATGGACAGATGGAACGCGTAAACCAAATTTTAGAAGACATGCTGAGAGCATGTGTCCTCACATATGGAACCAGTTGGGAAGAAAGCCTGCCATACGCCGAGTTCACGTACAACAACAGCTACCAGGCCAGCCTGCAAATGGCACCATTTGAAGCCCTATACGGACGGAGATGTCGTACCCCGCTAAATTGGTCAGAGACCGGAGATAGTCGTATTTTTGGCCCAGACGTGCTCAAAGAAGCCGAGGAAAAAGTCAAGCTAATCAGGGACCGACTCAAGACCGCTCAAAGCCGACAGAAGAGTTATTACGATCAGAAACATCGTGGGGTCAATTTTGAACCCGGTGAATTTGTGTACCTACGAGTATCACCTATGAGGGGACTGCAATGGTTTAAGATTAAAGGAAAGTTCGCACCAAGATTCATTGGACCATTCTGCATAGTGGCACGAAGAGGCACTGTAGCCTACCAGCTAGACTTACCCGAAGACTTGTCCGACATTCACGACGTGTTCCACGTCTCTCAATTAAGGAAGTGCGTAAGCAAACCAGAGAAGCAAGTATCCCATGAGAACATTGACGTGCAGCCAGACCTCACTTATCGGGAACGCCCAGTAAAAATATTAGAGGAGTCTGAAAGGAGAACCCGACAGAAGACCATCAAGTTTTTCAGAGTTCAGTGGAGTAATCACACCGAAAGTGAAGCAACTTGGGAAAGAGAGGATTTTCTTCGGACAGAACATCAATACTTATTTAAGGATCAGCTGAAATCTCAGGGACGAGATTTTTCCTAAGGGGGTAGGTGTTGTGACACTCCAAAAATTTTAATTGGTTTTCATCAAAAACTTTGTTGGATTTTTTTTAAAAGAGGGCATTTAAAATTTCTTTTCCAGAAAACCTTCCTCTTAAAAACTTCCTTTCCTTTGGCAAGGATTTTTTTTAAAACTATGGTGTTTGATCTCTTGAAACTTCTTCTCTGTTGGTTCCCTCTCAAATTATTTTGGGAGTTTAATCTTTTTCTGTTAAAAAAAAGAAACTCTATGAAAATTTGGGATTTTCATATCTTGGAAACCACCCATGACTTTGTATTTTGCCCATGTGGTAAAACCCCTCCAAAACCTCCCCTCCTCCTTGTAATCAACCTAAGTTCTCTGTCCCTACTAATCCAAGCAAGTTTTGGATTTTATTCTAATTATTTTCCTCTCAAATCATTTCTGCCAATTATTTTGAGCTTAAGTGATTTTCAAAGCAAGTACCCTTTTGCATTTGAGTTTTGACCTCAAACCAACTCTCCTGGATAGCCCTTTGTACCCACAACCCAGAACCATCTTGATCCACTCCTCTTTTCAAATTTTTCAAATTTCAGTCTCTGCAAGTTTGGACCAGATTTGCCAAATTTGGTGAAATTCATATCTACACTTCTCCAAAAATTCCACCAAAATTCAGGCAGCCTACCGGAGCAATGAGTAGCCACTCCACAAAAAATCAGCTCAAGGAAAAATCCCCAGAGGCCAAATTCATTCTGTTGAACACTTGGCGTGCACTGTTGCTGTTCATATTCAGAAAAATTCAGAGTTCAGTGTCGTTTTCGTTCGTCAGTTTCAATCACGCATAGACAGTGCCCTTGGCACGTTCCTCGCCGCCTCTTCCCCCTGTCTGGAGCACCACACGTGCGCTTGGCGCCTTCCCGGCGTCGGCGGCGCCCTGGCCCGCCTGCGCCGGCGTGTCTTGCGGCGGCCGAACCACCGTAGCGGCCGACAGAGAGCAGAACGGCGGCTCAACGCCATTCGGCGCCGCCCAATCCTCCTGGTAGCTCCGCGTGGCCTCATGCACGCTAGCACACCCCGTTGCACCGTCGCCGTGGCCCGGCGGTCACTAGGCACGCTCCCTGCCGCTGACGGGCCCGTGCCGCGCCGTTCCGTCGAGCTCCCCCTAAGCAATCGAATCCCGCTGAGGTTAGCGTCTGAATGCAACCAGTAAACCTCCACGATGACGCCCAACTCCCTAATCTCCCCCGACCAAGCACTGCGCCGCCGTAACCTTCACCGGAGATCCCCTTTCATGGCCACCGCCTCGGAATTGCCTATAAAAAGGACCCTGAGCTCGCTCACGACCCCCACACCCTCACTGCACCTCTCCAAGACCCTGCCAAGCCACCAGGAGGACCTCGAGGAGGTCTCCTCCCCCGACTCCGGCCGCCCCGTTCCGCCTCGGCCTCCACCTCGATTCGCTCCGGTGAGGCCGTCTCCGGCGCCCAAACCCCGTCCGTTACCCCCTCTAGCTACCAGAAGTCTAACCCCCTCCTCAATTTGGCCTTCGCAGCTCTCTCCGACGAGTCCCACGACCACCCGAACCGCCGTCCGCCAGAGCAAGGCTCACCGTCGACGTGGTGCTCGCCGACCGCCACCAACACCACCAACCGACGCGGAAGGGCGCCCTGAACACGGAGGTACCCTCCAATCTCCCTGCCTCGCCGTGGATCGCCGCCGGCGACCACCGCGGCTCTCGGGCGCCGATGAGCTTCGCCCCCCGTTTGAAAGTTTAAACCTGACGAGTGGGACCCGCCTGTCAGCCTCTCAGATCCTTTTAAACGAATCGTTTTCTGAAAACGCCTTCGGGCAAAATACGCTTTCCCCTCTGGGCTGGCGTATTAAGGACTGGAACGTTTTCTGTTTTTATAAGCTAGCCCCTGGAAACCTTCTGTTTCATTACAGATGAGTCCCTGGACAAAAACCTTTATAACTTTTAAACAGAAAAGTATTTTTGATTGATTCTTTTTCTGTCCTCTTTAAAACTTTGTCTAGTTTTTTATCAGAATTATTTGAAAAATATTTGAATACTTTTTGTGCACCTCTTGGTATTTACGATAGCGCATATATTTTCTTTATACCGTAGATACCGAAGGAGGTGACGGAGCCGCGAACTTCACCGAGCTAGGCTCCGACTACTCCGAACCAGGCAAGCATGTTTGAACTTTTGATATGATGATTGTTTGGCCTGTTTGCATTAAGTAGTTTATGGCATGTTGATGAACATACCAACGAATGTCATGTTACCTGCAACGATGAGGCAAGTAAGTTTCGGAAATCCATGACTGGATGGATGTGAGTATGCATGGCCATGTGTTGGCATGAGGATGGGTAAGATGGCAGTGTTGTAGCATGCCAGGCTTATGCCAGACTATGTGACTTCAATGTCAACTCGTATCATTCCAGTTCCTTCCATTCCTCCTTCCCTGTACTACCACATGTTTTCCGCAAGGAATATGGCTTAGTAAGTTGTAAACCGCTTTCCTGGTACACACCAAAAAGGAGAGGCCGTGATGATGGTTCCATGGCCCTGGATTAAAGCCAGTCATCCGGTCATGGGGCATGGGTGTTTCCGGTTGGGACCGAGAGGGGGGCACCCCTTAGAGCGCGCGTATATAAATTTGATCCCATGCTATTCGAGATTGTGATCTCCCCGTCTCAAAAGTTTTTCTTGGACGATGTCTAGGGTGATTCCTAGCATCGAGAGGTAGGATGGGTGTGTACTGGTTAGCTGTGTTTTCTTCCGAAAAACCGTAAACGGAACTAGTCCTTCGTGACTACGGAAATCCGTTGGCTGTGGGAAAAATTTTGTACAAACTCTGCAGAGTCATATATTCCTTCAAATCATCTATTCCATGTCCAAGTTCGATATTAACTTATCCTGACCAAATGTCAGTTTTGATGACAGAGACTCCGGTGAGTCGCATGAGTGGTAAGTCCGGTTAAATGATTATTCCTATGGATGGACTAACCCGTTTATTTTCATGAATTGAATATTTATTATGAGCATTACTTCCTTGTGAATAAAAGCACTTTATGTGGTGTCGCTAAGACGCCCGACTGTGGCATTTCTTTTAAAGCCCTTTCTGTGATGTCGCCCCAACGTCCGACTATGGCATTTCTTTTAAAGCCCTTTATGTGGTGTCGCTAAGACGCCCGACTGTGGCATTTCTTTTAAAGCCCTTTCTGTGATGTCGCCCCGATGTCCGACTATGGCATTTCTTTTAAAGCCCTTTTTGTGATGTCGCCCCGACGTCCGACTGTGGCATTTCTTTTAAAGCCCTTTATGTGGTGTCGCTAAGACGCCCGACTGTGGCATCATTTCCTTATATTTATTTGTTCACCTTTCGAGGCGTCGCTTCAGACACCCGATCGGTTTTTCATTTATGTTTTGTTGGGATTTCAGGCGGACTACCGCCGTTTCCCTTTTACTTACTTCGTTATGCTAATTTTTGAATGTACATTGGTGAATTAATCATGACGCATTCATGCATGCATTTGTTATATCTTACGTCCGAACTGTCTTGCGAGTACTTTCAAAGTACTCACTGGCTTGTTGATTTGGCCAGATGCTGACGAAGGCGATCTCATGGATGAAGAATTTGATAGCGAGTCCGACGCCTAGAGGAATCCCAGTCAGTCTCGTGTGACCCTGGATTTGGTCACTGTATTATATCCGCTTCCGCTACCAAATAAATTCATCGAGCCTCACCTCGACGCTCAATGAGATGACAGTTTTAGAGTCTTGTATCTCTCTCCCCGCTGTGTTTTTCCACCACCGCCCTATCCTCGAGTCAGTAGTATGCCTCCACACCACTGTGTCATGTCCGCCATTATGTATAATTATTGGCGTGCTTGTAATAATTTGGTTGAGCAACCGTAGTTCGACCCTGTAATATATTTTATGCTACTGGCTTATTGTATTAAGAATTTGTCTACCAGTGAGGAGGGTTTATCTCATACTGGACTCAAAAGATTGGTTTCTCAATAAATATTTTTATTGGAAAACCGGTCGTGACAGTTGTGCTAACGCTTCTGCTTTCGGTCTACGAGGGTACGTGGACAACACTCTCCCCTCTCGTCACTATGCATCACCATGATCTTGTGTGTGCGTAGGAATTTTTTTGAAATTACTACGTTCCCCAACAGTGGCATCCGAGCCTGGTTTTATGCGTAGATGTTATATGCACGAGTAGAACACAAGTGAGTTGTGGGCGATACAAGTCATACTGCTTACCAGCATATCATACTTTGGTTCGGCGGTATTGTTGGATGAAGCGGCCCGGACCGACATTACGTGTACACTTAGACGAGACTGGTTCTACCGATGTGCTTCTCACACAGGTGGCTGGCGGGTGTCAGTTTCTCCAACTTTAGTTGAACCGAGTGTGGCTACGCCCGGTCCTTGAGAAGGTTAAAACAACACTAACTTGACGAACTATTGTTCTGGTTTTGATGCGTAGGTAAGAACGGTTCTTGCTCAGCCCGTAGCAGCCACGTAATACTTGCAACAACAAAGTAGAGGATGTCTAACTTGTTTTTGCAGGGCATGTTGTGATGTGATATGGTCAAGACGTGATGAGATATAAGTTGTTGTATGAGATGATCATGTTTTGTTGAAGTTATTGGCAACTGGCAGAAGCCTTATGGTTGTCTCTTTATTGCATAAGATGCAAGTGACAAATAATTGATTTACTTTATCGCTATGCGATAGCAATAGTTGGCGAGACGACCATGTGACGACAAATTGATATAGATCAAGATGATGGAGATCATGGTGTCATGCCGGTGACAATGGAGATCATGACGATGCTTTGGAGATGGAGATCATAGGCACAAGATGATGATGGTCATATCATGTCACATATTTTGATTGCATGTGATGTTTATCTTTTATACATCTTATTTTGCTTAGATCGACGGTAGCATTATAAGATGATCTCTCACTAAATTTCAAGGTATAAGTGTTCTCCCTGAGTATGCACCATTGCGAAAGTTCATCGTGCTGAGACACCACATGATGATCAGGTGTGAAAAGCTCTATGTTCAAATACAACGGGTGCGAGACAGTTTTGCACACGCGGAATACTCGGGTTAAACTTGACGAGCCTAGCATATGCAGATATGGCCTCAGAACACTGGAGACCGAAAGGTCGAGCGTGAATCATATAGTAGATATGATCAACATAGTGATGTTCACCATTGAAAACTACTCCATCTCACGTGATGATCGGACATGGTTTAGTTGATTTGGATCACGTGATCACTTAGATGATTAGAGGGATGTCTATCTAAGTGGGAATTCTTAAGTAATTTGATTAATTGAACTTTAATTTATCATGAACTTAGTCCTGGTAGTATTAGCATATCTATGTTGTAGATCAATAGCTCGCGTTTAGCTCCCCTATTTTATCTTTGATATGTTCCTAGAGAAAACTAAGTTGAAAGATGTTAGTAGCAATGATGCGGATTGGATCCGTGATCTGAGGATTATCCTCATTGTTGCACAAAAGAATTATGTCCTTGATGCACCGCTAGGTGATAGACCTATTGCAGGAGCAGATGCAGACGTTATGAACGTTTGGCTAGCTCAATATGATGACTACTTGATAGTTTAGTGCACCATGCTTAACGGCTTAGAATATGTACTTCAAAAACGTTTTGAAAGTCATGGACCATATGAGATGTTCCAGGAGTTGAAGTTAATATTTCAAGCAAATACCCGAGTTGAGAAATATGAAGTCTCCAACAAGTTCAATAGCTAAAAGATGGAGGAGAATAGCTCAAGTAGTGAGCATGTGCTCAGATTTTCTGGGAACTACAATCGCTTGAATCAAGTGGGAGTTAATCTTCCATACAAAATAGTGATTTATAGAATTCTCTAGTCACCATCACCAAGTTAGTAGAACTTCATGATGAACTATAGTATGCAAGGGATGACGAAAACAATTCCCGAGCTTTTCATGATGATGAAATCGATGAAGGTAGAAAGAGCATCAAGTGTTGATGATTAATAAGACCACTAGTTTCAAGAAATGGGCAAAGGGAAAGAAAGGGAACTTCATGTAGAATGGCAAGTAAGTTGTCACTTCCATGAAGAATCCCAAAGCTAGACTAAAGCCTGAAACTGAGTGCTTCTACTACAAAGCAAATGGTCAATGGAAGCAGAAATGCCCTGAATATTTGGTGGATAAGAAGGATGGCAAAGTGAACAAGGGTATATTTGATATACAGATTATTGATGTGTACCTTACTAGTGTTTGTAGTAGCCCCTGGGTATTTGATACTTGTTCAGTTGCTAAAAATTAATAACTCGAAATAGGAGTTACAGAATAAACAGAGACTGGTTGAGGGTGAAGTGATGATGTGTGTTGGAAGTGGTTCCAAGATTGATATGATCATCATCGCACACTCCCTATACTTTCGGGATTAGTGTTAAACCTAAATAAATGTTATTTGGCGTTTGCGTTGAGCATGAATATGATTTGATCATGTTTATTGCAATACAGTTATTCATTTAAAGTCAAACAATAATTTTTGTTCTGTTTACATGAATAAAACCTTCGATGGTCATACACCCAATGAAAATATTTTGTTGGATCTCGATCGTAGTGATACACATATTCATAATATTGAAGCCAAAAGATTCAAAGTTAATAATGATAGTGCAACTTATTTGTGGCACTGCCGTTTAGGTCATATTGGTATAAAGCACATGAAGAAACTCCATGCTGATGGGACTTTGGAATCACTTGATTATGAATCACTTGATGCTTGCGAACCATGCCTTATGGGCAAGATGACTAAAACTCCATTCTCCGGAACAATGGAGCGAGCAAGTGACTTATTAAAAATAATACATACTGATGTATGCAATCCGATGAGTGTTGAGGCTCGCGACGGGTATCATTATTTTCTCACCTTCACAGATGATTTGAGCAGATATGGGTATATCTACTTAATGAAACATAAGTCTGAAACATTTGAAAATTTCAAAGAATTTTAGAGTGAAGTGGAAAATCATCGTAACAAGAAAATAATTTTTCTACGATCTGATCGTGGAGGGGAATATTTGAGTTACGAGTTTGGTCTTCATTTGAAACAATGCGGAATAGTTTTGCAACTCACGCCACCTGGAACACCACTGCGTAATGGTGTGTCCGAACATCGTAACCGTACTTTATTAGATATGGTGCGATCTATGATGTCTCTTACCGATTATCACTATCATTTTGGGGTTATACATTAGGGACAGCTGCATTCACGTTAAAAAGGGGCACCATCTAAATCCGTTGAGACGACACCGTATGAACTATGGTTTAGCATGAAACCTAAGTTGTCATTTCTTAAAGTTTGGGGTTGCGATGCTTATATGAAAAAGGTTTCATCCTAATAAGCTCAAATCCAAATCGAAGAAATGTGTCTTCATAGGATACCCAAAGGAGACAGTTGGGTACACCTTCTATCACAGATCCGAAGGCAAGACATTCGTTGTTGAGAATGGATCCTTTCTAGAGAAGGAGTTTCTCTCGAAATAAGTGAGTGGGAGAAAAGTAGAACTTTATGAGGTAACTGTACCTGCTCCCTTATTGGAAAGTAGTTCATCACAGAATTTTGTTCCCGTGACTCCAACACCAATTAGTGAGGAAGCTAATGATGATGATCATGTAACTTCAGATCAAGCTACTACCGAACCTCGTAGGTAAACCAAAGTGAGATCCGCACCAGAGTGGTATGGTAATCCTGTTCTGGAGGTCATGTTACTTGACCATGATGAACCTACGAACTATGAGGAAGCGATAATGAGCCCAGATTCTGCAAAATGGCTTGAGGCCATGAAATCTGAGATGAGATCCATGTATGAGAACAACGTGTGGACTTTGGTTGACTTGCCCGATGATCGGCAAGCCATAGAAAATAAATGGATCTTCAAGGGGAAGACGGACGCTGATAGTAGTGTTACTATCTACAAAGCTCGAATTATCGCAAAAAATGTTTTTGACAAGTTCAACGTGTTGACTACGATAAGAATTTCTCACTCGTATCGATGCTTAAAAGTATGTCCGAATCATGTTAGCAGTTGTTGCATTTTATGAAATCTGGCAAATGGATATCAAAACTACATTCCTTAATGGATTTATTAAAGAAGAGTTGTATATGATGCAACCAAAAGGTTTTGTTGATCCTAAAGGTTCTAACAAAGTGAGCAAGCTCCAGCGATCTATCTATGGACTGGTGCAAGCATCTCGGAGTTGGAATATATACTTTGATAAAGTGATCAAAGCATATGGTTTTATACAGACTTGCGGTGAAGCCTGTATTTAAAAGAAAGTGAGTGGGAGCACTACAACATTTCTGATAAGTATATGTGAATGACATATTGTTAATCAGAAATAATGTAGAATTTTATGGAAAGCATAAAGGAGTGTTTGAAAAGAGTTTTTCAAAGAAAGACCTCGATGAAGCTGCTTACACATTGAGCATCAAGATCTATAGAGATAGATCAAGACGCTTTATAAGTTTTTTCAATGAGTACATATCTTGACAAGATTTTGATGTAGTTCAAAATGGAACAGTCAAAGAAGGAGTTCTTGCATGTGTTGCAAGGTGTGAAGTTGAGTAAAGACTCAAAACCCGACCACGGCAGAAGATAGAAAGAGAATGAAAGTGATTCCCTATGCCTCAGCCATAGGTTCTATAAAGTATGACATGTTGTATACCAGATCTATTGTATACCCTACACTGAGTTTGGCAAGGGAGTACAATAGTGATCTAGGAGTAGATCACTGAACAGCGGTCAAAATTATCCTTAGTGGAATAAGGATATGTTTCTCGATTATGGAGGTGAAGAAAGGTTCGTCGTAAAGGGTTACGTCGATGCAAGTTTTAACACTGATCCAGATGACTCTAAGTCTCAATCTGGATACATATTGATAGTGGGAGCAATTAGCTAAAGTAGTTCCGTGCAGAGCATTGTAGACATAGAAATTTGCAAAATACATACGAATCTGAATTTGGCAGACCCGTTGACTAAACTTCTCTCACGAGCAAAACATGATCACACCTTAGCACTCTTTGGGTGTTAATCACATGGTGATATGAACTAGATTACTCACTCTAGTAAACCCTTTGAGTGTTGGTCACATGGCGATGTGAAGGTGTTAATCACATGGTGATGTGAACTATTGGTGTTAAATCACATGGCGATGTGAACTAGATTATTAACTCTAGTGCAAGTGGTAGACTGGAGGAAATATGCCCTAGAGGCAATAATAAAGTTATTATTTATTTCCTTATATCA